>NW_015506521.1:3527-39019 GCF_001515645.1 Sinocyclocheilus grahami
TATGCCTGCAGCAAAATAACCACTAAAGGGGTGATTTATTTCATTTTACAGGTATGTCTTCTTATATGTTTTTGTTTGTTATTACTATTGTTATATGTAAAGTGTGGTCGTGTGTTGCGATGTTGTTAATACTGTTATGACGCAACACAGCAGTTGCAATGTGTACTGCACGCTGTGGGTCACTTATGCCTGCAGCAAAATAACCACTAAAGGGGTGATTTATTTCATTTTACAGCCTGCAGTAAAGAAAAGAAAGATTGAGTCCGTTGTACAGAGTGGTGTCTTATCGGATCTCAGTGGTGTTCATCCAAGTCACATCGTAGAGTGGAGGAGAAAGTCCACATCTGTCACACCAGCCTGGGGAGAAAGGTATTTTAATAATGTAAAGTATGTGAAAAATAATGTGTTTTTCGAACCACCAAGCATGAGAGCATGTTCTAGTACACCCCCAAAACAAAATCAAGACTTTGTAAAAGAGCATAATAGGACCCCTTTAAATTGAATGTGCTTTCTATGGACATAAAATCACTTTTGTAAATTTCTTTTGATGCAGACATCTTTAACGTCTTTGACCCATGTATATATATTACATTCCCATGTATTTGTGCCCATCTCTGTTTATATTTGATCAAACGTGCTGGAGCACTCAACTTGTTTGGTGTCATATTTTAGAGACATGAGAAAAGTCAACAGAGAAGTTAAGAAAGCAGAGATCCAGAAAAACAAGTTCCTGATCGTCACTTAATTTTCATAATGCCTAGTAAATTTTCCCCCAGTCTAATCGGGAAACTAATTTTCGGCTATATAAGTTCTTACTCAACAACATGTACACACTGAATGCAAGTTTCTAGTACCTACATCTCAAAGGAGGAGAATCCCCACTGACTGCTGAATCCTGAACTAACAAGATAAGGTTGTCTTCATTTAATGACTATCACTGTGATATTGATTTTTATTTTTTTTTTTTAATTGACTTATATACATTAATTTTGGTTCTGAACAGGTCCAAATAACAAACTGTGTTGTGGAGCAATGAAGGTTTATCAGAGCGTTCTGCTACTCTTCTGCTGCCAGTTCCTACACACTCTGGGTAAACAATGTTTTTGTATTTTTGTTTATGTGATTCAATTTTTTTTTATATAAAAAAATATTATAAAAATAATGAATTCATATTTAAAAGTCTCTGTATTTGCAATCACTGATTATTTTGCAATCATTAAATTATTTGTTTTCACAGCTTTAGACTGTACTGTGATGAGCGGTAACCTGAAGCAGATAGACGCTGGGTCTGGCTCAGTGGTTGGAGTGAACAATCTTAATGAAGTGTTCATCCTGATTGATAACATCTTCACAAAGATCAGCGGGTCTCTAAAGCACTTCAGTGTTGGTCCTGCTGGTCAGCTGGGGGTTAATACAGCAAACAACATCTTCAAGTTTCAGAGTGGCAACTTTATTCAGTTTCCAGGTGAAGAGTTACAGAGAGCAAAATTAAGACAAAAGACAAGTTTAACCAGTCATGAATTTACATGTTTTAAAATAGCCAAAGTCCCGAAGACATCATCTTATTATGGTTCTTATTAAACTTGATTAATTTTTCATCCAACCTGTTGATTGTGTTGTTAGGGCTTCTCAAACAGGTGGATGCTGGAGGTGATCAGATCATTGCAGGTGTCAATATGCATGATGACATATTCTGTTTAAATATGGACGCTAACAACAAATGGCCATCCAGCACCACTCCTTGGGTTAATATTAATGGAAAGCTGAAGTATTACAGCTGTGGCCCGTACAGCTGTTGGGGAGTGAACAGCAATGACAATATCTACATCATAAGGGTAATGTCACAATGTTAAATACAAGAGCTTTAGTACACCTAGTTTTTATTTAGTAGATATCAAGCAAAGGCTTGAGTTTCTGACAAAACTGAAGAAATAAAGACACTAGGGTGAAAGCAGCAAAATAATTTTCTTGATGTGACTGTACGATGACTGACTGCATTGTATCTCTTTCGGTCTTGTGCAGGATGTGTCTAATAATGTCTGTTCTGGCTCTGGCGTCTTTGTGAATATTCCTGGACTTCTGTCCATGATTGAAGTAGCAACTGATGGCAGCGTCTTTGGTGTCAACTATCAAGGGAACTTATACCAAAGGTGAGCTGAACAGTCAAAATATTACACAAGTCTTATGAACAAAATGATTAACTTGTCATGCACATTTTTTTAATGGAAACAAAATGCTGCATTCAAGAAGACATACATTTTGTCTATTGCAGAACTGGAGTCACTCTCTCCAACCCTGTTGGCACAGACTGGATCTCAATGGTTGCCTGTCCCAATGGCCACAAGCATGTGAGCTTTGACCTGGGAGTGCTGTGGGTCGTGTGTGTTGACGGCTCCATCCGTAAATGTACTTTATAATCTTTCAATGCAGCAACAGAGGAGCTCAATCATTAACAGAAACCTCAAAGTAATCAGTCATTATTAACAGAAAACTGAAAGCTTGATTATACTTTCTTTTCTTCTTTTGCTTGCTGTTGAATAAATAAAGCATTATGAAAGCATCTATCTCATTAGTGTTGCTTTTCTTTTGTTTATCATTTGGTTCAGTGGTTCTCAAACTGTGGAGCAGTTTCAGGATATAAACAGTACAACCATGCAAATGTACACTAATAAAAATATATCATTTTTCCCCAAATTGTTTTATTTCTAATATCTAATTCAAATTTTAATACATGTTTGTCTATCTATGAATGTAGTGCAAAGCCTGCATTTTTAGAGATTTTAATACATAATGCTGTGTTAGATCCCGCTGACACATGAGGAATGTTGGCTCTAGTCTCTTTGATGTTCAATTAAAAAAATATTACATTATCTAAATTTATTTATTACTGTAATGCCTGAAAATAGTAACTTCTTATCTTTATGGATTTATTTACAGAGTTATGATTTGCTTTAAAAGAACTTTGAAACCATTATGAGCAAAGTACAGCTTCACCGTATACCTTCAATGTGTCTGTAATGTTATTGAATACATTTTAAGTTACAAAGCACACCCTATAAAATACACGAAAATTTGGGTATGGTCAAACTTAAAGAGTTCACATGACATTGTAATACTACAGCATGTAGAGTGCAATACTTTTACATGGTGGAACAGGCTGTTTACAGTTTTTCTGAATTGCTAAAACACTAAACCCCAATCTCTGAACCAAATTCTCACTAGCTTAAACCAATTTGTTGAATAAAGCACTCTTTCTGCTAAACCTTAAACACATTCAGGCAGTTGGGCTCTATTTGCAAATCCCATGCACTCTTTTTTGCAAAACTCTATAAACACATTCTCATTCACTTAAACACTTATCACACTGTGATGCATTTGTGCTGCAAAATGCTAAATACAACTAAAGCACAGTTGTCATCATTTACACTATTTTCATTGTCTAGCAAAAAAGACAATATTACTTGTGATGTGGACAGAGTCCCCAGGCCGGACTCAAGCACAAAGACATGATGCTGAGACAGAAGGAATCTCTCATTGACCCTGATTTTACAATTGCACAACTTGCAGTATTTGAGTGTAGCCTACTGTAACATGCTGTTCATTTAGAGTTTTATTTGACCTTTTTGGCCTTTGCAGTTGGACTGCAGTATTTTTGCAGTATCCAAGTGCTGAATATATACAAACATTGAGTACTATTCAATATTCAGCACAATACTATTCTTGCAGTACATACAGTAGGCCTATCCAATACATTCACCTCAGTTGCAATTATTATACAAAATTGTTTACTCAATACAATATTCTTTTTTTCTATAATGTTCTGGATGCTGTGTTCTCCATTTTTCTCTGTAGTGTCTAATGAATGCTTTGTAGTGTTTTTTTAATTGACTCGTGTGTGTGTGATCTTGAGTGCAAGAGAAATGGTTTTAGAGTGACTGTTTGATTTTATAGAAGAGTCAGAGGTTTCATGGCTTTAGTTTGAGTATTTGGATTTGTGTTTAAGGTTTTCAGAAAATGAGTGATGGTTTCAAAAAATGTGTTTTAGCAATTCAGAAAAACTGTAAGCACCCTCCAAAGAACACACTACACCATGGGGATTGGCATATTTATTGCATTTAGTTGACTGTGAAATGCAGCTATACATACAGCTCAAAAAACGTATATGGTGGAACAAACATGCATTGTGCTGTATCTAACAAGTTTCCCTGGCCAGATAAACTATTTTTAGAATTCTTGCATCCTAATATACGAAAGAACCATTTTAGGTCTTTTACAGTTTTTCTTTTTTTCCAGTATGTAAAAAAGAATCAGAGGACTATGTCGCAGGCAGGCAACGGGGGGAAACCCTCTGGTGTGGCGGATCCAGCCTTGACAAGACAGCACGTTTATGTCACCACAGGCCAGTTCTTCCACCCTAAGGTGGTAGTCTTGCAATTCTACACAAGATTCTCTTCCACTCGTCTTTTGCTGTTCTTTTGAACTTTCCAACTGATTATGGTGGCCACAGAGAATCTGCTCAATTTAGGTTGAACTCTTTGTCCTGCCTCTGTCATTCCACACACAAGAACATGGCCTATCACAGTAGCTCTGATTTCATCTGAAATGAGTGTTCTTGGTCTTGCTCTTCCTCGTCTTCCTCTTCCTCCACCTCATATACGCACTCTTCATACCTCTCAGATAGATGGATGCACCCATGCCATCTGTGCACTTTGAACTGGCTTATAGTTTGTACATTCACATATTTAGAAACAAGTGTGAACAGTTTTGAATTATTGTGTGTAAACGATGACAACCGTGTTGCAGTTGTGCTTAACTTTTGCTTTCTTGTGTTTAGGGTTTTGCATCACAAGTTTATCACAGTGCAAATTGCGTTTTAGTGAGTGAGAATGTTTAGAGTTTTGCAAAAAGAGTGCATGAGATCTGCAAACAGTGTCTAAACTGCCTGAACTTGTTTAAGGTTTTGCAGAAAGAGTGATTTATTTGACAAATTGGTTTAGGCTATTGAGAATTTGGTTCAGAGAATGGGTTTAGTGTCTTAGCATATGTGAAAAACTGTAACATGTTTATTCCTTTTTTACCTTTATCTTTATCTTTATGTAACTGTCTTTATGTGGGCAGTTGTGGCCTAATGGTTAAAGTGTCAGAATTGTATCCTGAAGGTTGTGGGTTCGAGTCTCAAATCTGGCAGGGATTGTAGGTGGGGGGAGTGAATGTACAGCGCTCTCTCCCACCCTCAATACCACAACTGAGGTGAGACCCTTGAGCAAGGCACCGAACCACCAACTGCTCCCTGGGTGCCGCAGCAATATGGCTGCCCACTGCTCCAAGTGTGTGTGTGCACTTGGATGGGTTAAATGCAGAGCACAAATTCTGAGTATGGGACACCGTACTTTGCCACACTTCACTCACTCAATGCAAGTTTTGAGTTCATCCACAACCTCAAAAATCTAATTACTGATACTTCCAGTGTTTTTATAGAGTTTTATTCTTATTTGTGGGCTCCTCTTCTTTTTTGAGAAACAGATAACTTGTGACATTTTGAAACCCCAGTTATTTACCCATTTTTCCACTTGCTGCATGCTTCTTTCCACAAATGTCACATTCCGTCCTCTTTTCCACAGGGCTCCGCCATATGCATATAGAAATTTTCCCATGCCTTGTCCTACCTTAAAAAATATGTCATTGATCGTTATGTTAAACAAAATCGGGCTACAGACACTGCCTTGAGAAGTGCCATTATCTACAATGTACAGTATCTCACAGAAGTGAGTACACCCCTCACGTTTTTGTAAATATTTTATTATATCTTTTCATGTGACAACACTGAAGAAGTGACACTTTGCTACAATGTAAAGTAGTGAGTGTACAGCTTGTATAACAGTGTAAATTTACTGTCCCCTCAAAATAACTCAACACACAGCCATTAATGTCTAAACCGCTGGCCACAAAAGTGAGTACACCCCTAAGTGAAAATGTCCAAATTGGGCCCAGTTAGGCTTTTTCTCTTCCCGGTGTCATGTGACTCATTAGTGTTACAAGGTCTCAGGTGTGAATGGGGAGCAGGTGTGTTAAATTTGGTGTTATCTAAACCCTATTGCATCTGTGGGGCAAGGTCTCTAACATCCACCAGCTCCGTGATGTCGGCATGGAGGAGTGGAAGAGGACTCCAGTGGCAACCTGTGAAGCTCTGGTGAACTCCATGCCCAAGAGTGTTAAGGCAGTGCTGGAAAATAATGGTGGCCACACAAAATATTGACACTTTGGGCCCAATTTGGACATTTTCACTTAGGGGTGTACTCACTTTTGTGGCCAGCGGTTTAGACATTAATGGCTGTGTGTTGAGTTATTTTCAGGGGACAGCAAATTTACACTGTTATACAAGCTGTACACTCACTACTTTACATTGTAGCAAAGTGTAATTTCTTCAGTGTTGTCACATGAAAAGATATAATAAAATTATTTACAAAAATGTGAGGGGTGTACTCACTTCTGTGAGATACTGTATATATTTGAATAGCATGATCTGAGCTTGACCTGTATTGTTCAATTAAATAGGAAATCCATTATCCAACTGACCCTTCGCAGGGAGTATGATTGACAGGTGATCTGACCAGTCGTAACACATAATCTGATAAACAAACCAGACAGGAGAGTAGATTAACATCAGTGGACTTAAACTTGAAAAATGGTGTACATTGACGTCTTTCCGGGTTGAAACAACTACCTTCTGATGTTTCTTTCATGTTATTTCATGCTCTAAAGAGGAAGAGATAATCGGTTCACGTGCCGCAATCTGTGACGACACATTAAAGAGCCACAAAACGGTATTTATTGTTAGAATTTCTTTAAAAATTTGAAAGCTAAAGTAACCTGCTCTGTAGACGTGTTGTCAGTGTCCTCTTTGCTCCGCGATGTATTTGAGAACATGATGTGTGGCGTGAGAGCGCCATGGCTTGTCGGACATAGCAACAGTAATGAAGGGGGGCAGGTCTTTGCGAAGGGTCAATTACATAACCTTCCTTTAACACCCATTTTATTCAATTTAGCCAAAAAAGACGTTCCTTCTACAAAATATTGTATGATTTTTTTCATGCTGCTAACACTTCTGTATTCATAAATACTTTTCTGATTTCTGATTCTAAGTATATGTTAGAATCAATTGTATTGCAACCTTTTCTAAAACTATTTTGATGTGAGCATAAACAACTTCTAATTACTGTAATGTAATTTAGTTTAGCTGTAACCGTTCTTTCCATTATTTTACATAAGTTTGATGTTAGTTAGTGCAATTAGTTTATAGTAATAGTCTTTCCCAGGCTTAGCTATTGGAACAATTACTCTATTTCCAGGAATAAAGAAGCTTTGATGCCCATTTATTTAGATGTAATATGATATTCAATGATTCAATGATATTCGAACCTGTCAACACTTCCTTGAGTTCATGCAAGGTAAAATCTTCATTCAAAGTGCATTCAGAAGACCTTCTTTAGACTATGATATCAGGATTAGCTCTCATTACTTGTTTTCCTTGCTTTTCCATGTACTCTGATATGAATCTTCACAAATGCTTTCGCCAACACCTCTGCATTTTCACTGTAAAGTGTTACATATTTGCCCTCGTCTTTTATTACAGGTATATTTCTATAGATTTTAACCCCTCCCATTTTCCTAATCATGCCCCATAATTCACTTATTGTATATCTACTCTTTCACCAATTCCGTTGCAGAATTGTTTCTAATAGTCTCTTTTAGCAGATCTAATTACTTTTCTAACCACTGCCTGAGATCTTTTATGAGCTATTACATCCTGAAAGGAATAGGTTTTCTTTACCTTCCTAAATGCTCTGTTTTTAATTAAGATTACCGTACTGCATTTCTCTGTCTACAAATTTTCCCTCTTCTTTCCCCTGAGCTTTTCCCAATTACCTCTTCGGCTGTACTACAATAGATTTCATTCATTGTATTGTTTACCTCCTCAGTTTGCTCTATATAATTTTCCATTGCTAACATAGTCTAATATTTAAAATTTCCACCTGGGAATATTTTGTTTCATACATTGTTCCGCTTCAATACCTATTACACCTATGATAATAGGTGTAATGATCACTACCTATTGTAGTTTGATCAAGCTCTTCCCATTTGCATTGCCTAGCTAAACTTTGAGATACAATGGTTAAATCTGCTGCTGACTGATGACCTCAAGCAACATCTATACTTGTTGCTTTTCCATCATTTCAATACACTAGATCATTGCCATCTAATATACTTTCTACATTTCTTTTCTAGATAAAAAGTTGCAATTATCTTTTTAATATTTTCATGCTGTAGTGGAAACAGGTGTCCAGTCGGATCAGTTGTGTTGTTTATTGAAGTTTGTTTTCCCCCTAACTGAGCTATCAATCAGTTTCTTAAATCTAAGTGTAACTTGTAGCCTAGTCTCGTGTAGCCGGACCTTCAGACTGTTGGCAGAATGGCAGAACATCTGTGGTAGCCAGTCCATTATTCCTAAACATTTTATGATTGTGGTTCATTCTACAATAATTGTTGCATACCATGCCAGGGCAATTTCACTTTTCTTAAATATATTATTATCATTATAAGGATTATTAGGTTGCATGTAAGGAAATTCATAAGAAAGCAGAGATCCACTGGATCTGTGGAAATACACTGACTGATGTTCTTCTTAAAAAATTCTCTACACTACTTTACCTTCATGTGTTATCAAAATGTGCTGAAACACTTAACTTGTTAATGTCATATTTTAGAAACATGAAGAAAATTACCAAATAAATTAAGGGAGTAGAGATCCAGAAAAACAAGTATTCCTGTATTCCCTACAGATCTTAATTCCTTTGTATATTTCGGCTATATAAGCTCTCCCTCAACAACATTTACACACACACTGAACGCAAGTATCTAGTACCTACATATCATAAGAGGAGAATCCCCACTGACTGCTGAATCCTGAACTAACAAGAGAAGGTTACTGTTACTAATTACTGTCACTGTGATATTGAGCTTTTTTTAAAAATGTATTTATTAATTTAGTTATTTAAGTGAATTCTGCTTCTGAACAGGTCCAAACAACAAATGTGTTGTGGAGCAATGAAGGTTTATCAGAGCGTCCTGCTACTCTTCTGCTGCCAGTTCCTTCACACTCTGGGTAAACTACTTGTTTTTATTGATTGATTGATCGATGTATGAAATTGAATTTATTGAAATAATTATTGAAATAATTATTGAAACCATGTTTTCACAGCTTTAGACTGTGCCATGATGAGCGGTAACCTGAAGCAGATAGACGCTGGGTCTGGCTCAGTGGTTGGAGTGAACAATCTTAATGAAGTGTTCATCCTGGAGGATAACATCTTCACAAAGATCAATATGTCTCTAAATCACTTCAGTGTTGGTCCTGCTGGTCAGCTGGGGGTGGATTCAGCAAACAACATCTTCAAGTTTCAGAGTGGTTCCTTCATTCAGTTTCCAGGTGAAGAGTTACAGAGAGAAAAATTAAGACAAAAGACAAGTTTAACCAGCCAATTTACGTTTTCATTTGAAAATAGTTGAGTCACAGTCCCAAAGACATAATCTTACTGTTTATGGTCCCTATTAATCTTTCATCGAACCTGTTGATTGTGTTGTTAGGGCTTCTCAAACAGGTGGATGCTGGAGGTGATCAGATCATTGCAGGTGTCAATATGCATGATGACATATTCTGTTTAAATATGGATGCTAACGACAAATGGCCATCCAGCACCACTCCTTGGGTTCAAATTAATGGAAAGCTGAAGTATTACAGCTGTGGCCCGTACAGCTGTTGGGGAGTGAGCAGTTATGACTATATCTTCATCATAAGGGTAATGTCACAATGTTAAATACTTAACATATTAATGTTAAATAATGTTAAAGTGTGAAAACAAGTTCAAGTACACCAGATTTTTAAAAGTACAACAATATATTAGATATCATGCATGCATTTGATTTTCTGTCAAAACTGAAGAAATAAAGAAACTGAAGAATTAAATGTTTTTGATGTGACCTTACTATGACTGAGTGGGTTGTGTCTCTTTTTGTCATGTGCAGAATGTGTCTAATAATGTCTGTTCTGGGTCTGGCGAATTTGAGACTATTTCTGGATCTCTGTCCATGATTGAAGTAGCAACTGATGGCAGTGTGTTTGGTATCAACTATCAAGGGAACTTATACCAAAGGTAAGCTGAACAGGCATAATAGTCTATTACAAAGTTGTATCAATAAAATGACTTGTCATGCACATTTTTTTTAAATGTAAATCAAATTCTGCATTCAAGAAACCTTCATTTTTGCTTATTGCAGAGCTGGCATCACTCGCTCCAACCCTGCTGGCGTAAAGTGGATCCAAATAATTGCCTGTCCCAATGGCCACCAGCATGTGAGCTTTGACCTGGGAGTGCTGTGGGTCGTGTGTGTTGACGGCTCCATCCTTAAATGTACTTAATAATCTTTCAATGCAGCTACAGAGGAGCTCAATCATTAACAGAAACCTCAAAGTAATCAGTCATTATTAACAGAAAACTGAAAGCTTGATTATACTTGATTCTCTTTTTCTTGCTGTTGCACCAATAAAGCATTATGAAAGCATCCCCCATCACTGTTGTGTTTCTTTTGTCTATCATTTCATTCAGTGGTTCTCAAACTGTGGAGCAGCTGCAGGTGATAAGCAACACAACTAAAAAACAAAAAATATATGTAATTTTATTCAAATTGTTCTAGATTTATTTATAATGTCAAATTACAATTTTGATACAAGTGTGTGAATCTATAAATCTAGTGTAAAGCCTGCATTTTTAGAGATGTTAATACATAATGCTGTGTTGGATCCAGCTGACACATGAGGAATGTTAGCTTCAATCACTTTAGCAGATCCCATCAAAAGATATCCACTTTGTCTGATATCCAAAAGCAGTTAATACTACATTTGTCTGACATGTTAGTTAGTTATGATCTAACTTCAAAAACATCTTGGTTACTAAAGTAACCTTGGTTCCCTGAGATAACAGAAACAAGCATTGTGTAAGTTTGCAACGTTATGGGGAAACACAGTTTCTCCGAAATACTGATTGAGTCTCGTTTGTACACCTGCACAAAAACGGTCAGAGCCATTTGCTTATGTAAGTCAGTGAAGAATGCCATTTAGTGCTGGCCCAAAGCACATAAAGAGCTACTCTGATTGCTAAAATTGACTAGAGTGCTCAATAGGGAGAGCAGAGAGAGTTATCATCTGTGCCTTGAACGGAGTGGAAAGCACCTTAGGTACATAGCCATGCCTTGGCTTGAGGATGGCCTTACATTCTTTGGGCTCAAACTGAATGCAGGAAGCGTTCATCAAGACCACTTGCAAGTCTCCTACTTGCTTGACCGATGACAAAGCCAATAGGAGTGTTCTCTTGAGTGAAAGGGTCCTCAGTTTAGCCATCTGAAATGGCTTGGACAGAGGGCCTCTGAGGACCGTGGACAGTGTCGAGGTTGGGACTGTGTGGAGGTGAGCCGGCTTTAACCTCGTAGCCCCCCCTCAGGAATTTGACTATTAGGTCATCCCTTCTGACTGATTGGGCATGGTAGGTCATGATAGTCACCATATATACCTTTAGCGTGGATGATATACCTTCAGCAACTCCTGTAAAAATGTCAGGATCGACACAACATTGCAAGAGAAATTGCCTATTTCTCTGGCTACACACCAGTCAGAAAAAACAGGCCATCTAAGAGCGTAATGCCATCTAGTGGAAGGCACTCTGGTCTCTGCAATGATGTTTATTATACCTTGCGAGAGATCCAGATCCCCATTGAGGGGCCATAGATGAAGGCTCCCCAACTTGGGTTGGGGGTGCCAAATCGTTCCTTCCACTTGGCAGAGAAGGTCCTTCCTCAGAGTGTTTGGCCAGGGTGCTGCTGACAACAGCTGTACCACCTCTGGGGGCCAAGCTTGGTTCCGCCAGAGTGGGGACACTAACAGTATCAAGCATCTGTCCTCCCTGATCCATCTGATGGGCTGAGGGAGCAGAACTGCTTGGGAAAAGGCATAAGGATGCAAATTCGGCCACTCGTGGGTAAGCGGGTCCATTCCCTGGAAATGAACACTGGGTAGTGAGAGTTCTCTTCCGAGGCAAAAAGGTTGACTTCCACTTGTGTGAAGATGCTACAAATCTTCGGAACCGTCTGAGGGTGGAGTCTCCATTCTCCTCTAGACACTCAACTCTGGGACAGCATGTTCGCTCACTGGTTCAGTGTGCCTGGTAAACCTCACAAAGCGTACATTGTGCTGTGCAAACAATAGGATGTGCCTCGTTAACAGACCTGAGATTGGTCCAAAACCAGCCAGTCACTGAGATTATTTAGGACGCACACTCCCCTCTGTCGCAGGAGGGAGAGGGCTGCGTCCCCACACTTTGTAAATGTGCAAGGCGCCAGAGACAGTCCAAACTGAAGGACAGTATATTGGTAAGCCAGAGTCTGTGATGGGGGGCTATGTGAATATGAAAATAAGCATCTTTCAGATCCACAATGAAAAAACAATCCCCTGGGTAAATTTGAGAGAGGATTTGCTTCAATGTTAGCATTTTGATTTAATTTCAATTTCATTAAGGCATGGTTCAGACGTCTCAGGTCGAGGATGGGTTTGGGACAGCCATCCTTCTTCGGAACAAAGAAGTAGAGGTTGTAGAAGCTTAACTTGCAGTGGGCTGCTGGGACCTTCTCTACGGTGCCCCTCACTGGTAAACACTCAACTTAGGACCAAAGGATGCAGGCTTTGCTGTCTTGGACCAAAGTTTGCAAAATTTCAGTTTCTGTGAGCGAACTGGAGAAAATAACATTTTGTCTACAAGACCCAACTTGACACAAACGGAATGGCCATGGGCAGAAGTGCTCCAAACGGTGGTTTGGCGCACTGGGACAGATAGCCATTGCTTGTATAGTTGCAAGTGTGAAGTGGAGAGGTGCTCCTTTTGAGAGGATGTTTGTTTTTTATTATTTGGTTCGCTATAATAGCGGGGAACTGCCTGGATGCAATTTTTGGTGTGACAGACCCAGCCAGGGGCGGTTCCTTCATTAGGGCGATAGGGTGACGCATCACCAAAATGTGAAAGGGAGGGATTTTTTTCTAACACATTCAACCAGTGTTATGCTAGCTGTCACTGTTCTAGACTGTTTGTTCTGCCTCTAGATATATAGTTCAATCAGCATCAAGTCACATTATGTGGAGTCCTGCCGCTTTTTGGGCGATTTCACTCTGGCCGAGAATCGCCCTGAGTGTTCTCATAGACTTCCATAATTAATAATTAAATTTTTTTGCAAACTGTTTTTACGTGCTTTTGTCATCCTATGCAGCCTTAACTTGTGCAGCGATTGGTGGGAACAAACATACCTCTATTAATTACCTTTAAGCTGAAGTCAGGACTAGTCTGTATGGCCTGAATAAAGCAAACCAGTATCTTTCCAGTAAGGTGTTGATGGATGACGATTGTAAAGGAAGTAAAGACGATTACAGTGACATACAAGAGTCATACATTATTAGACATGCGCGAGTCTGTTATTATTAGTGTGCAAATAAACAAACCGTGTCTGTGTGCTCTCTGATACTAGCACATTTCTAGCTTTTTACACTAGGTTTTTTTTAGTGCTTTTTACACTAACACATTTCAGTGTGCTCGCATGTCTGGCAAGTGTTTTATAATGGACACTCGCTGAATAAATGTGTTTTCATAGCAGTTTGCAATGGTCAGTGGTGTTTATATGGGCATCAACACTCACTCTGACAGAGGAACTATTCACTGGTGAAGCTGCCTTCAGAACGCCACATTCGACACATGTTTTTATTTGCTTTTTAATTTGTGTTTTATTATGTTTAATAATTCTAAATGGATCCATATATATTTAGTGTCAATGTAAACCTGTCGGCAAACAGCGACACATGCAGATCCGCTTTAAACCTGCGTGTCAAATACTGAACTATTAGTTTCCTCCGGAATTATTTTGCAGACGTACTGCAGTGATGTTGTGTAACGTCTGTTTATGTCCGTGTTTAAACAATTGAAAGGACTTCTCATGAACAAATGGGGCATTAAACATGTATACATAATGTTGTCTAGAATTTAATATCTGAATATCATCTAATGAGTCCCGATGGTGAAAAGAAAACAGAGGAGAGTTTTGCACTATGTGAAAGAGGGGAGCCTGATGAAGTTAAAGTCGTTCCTTCGTAAACACAAGGACCTGGAGCTGAACTTCACGCAGGGGAAGAAGCACAGAAGCCCCCTACACATTGCCTGTTCGCACGGGAATGATGCAGTTCTCAGACTGCTGCTGAAACACGGAGCAGACCCCCTTCAACCCGACAGAAATGGAGACACACCGCTACATCAGGCCGCAAAAAGAGCCCTCAAACATGGCAAAAGAGGTAAGAGACCGTGTAATATCAACAAACTCTTTCTCCGATTAAACTGTTTTTAATACTGTTCACCTTATTCCTCGCAGCTTATGATGATCTGGTGGTGCCATTGCGAAAAAACTGTCCAGAAGCCATGGATATTTCTAATAAAGCAGGAGTTATGCATCTTGAAATTCATGTTATGTTTCATATTAATTTAACTGAAACAGGGGAACGTCAAAAATGAATCCTATGTTGATCCAGAGCAGCAATGGAGAGAGAAGCTGTTAGGCGAATGCCAGGATGAGTTTTTTGAGACGTTCGGACAGTATGATGGTAAGCTTGAACATTTTGCACTATTATTATTATATTTTTGGAATAGCTGGTTATTCTAAACATTATAGTCCATTGTAAAATAATACATAGATGGATCTGTGGCCTGTAGCACGAAGCGTTGCATCAACAGTTGCAGAGTTAGTTTTGAGTTGACAAAACCTAACAAACCCAACCCGGTTTAGATCGGGATCAGCTGTCGCACAACGCTCGGTATAAACATCCTCTGTCAACTCAGGTTTGATCCTGAGTTTGTGAGGCGCGTGAACCTGAAAATGTGACGCATGCGGCAATCAGCCAATCACATGCAACATGGAAGTTTGTGAAGGCAGCTACTGACTATATCAATGCAAGTGAATCAACTGAATTTAAATAATTTATATCACAAGGAGCCAAAAAAATAAGAACAATCTTTATTTACTGAACCTTGTATTTATATTTATAGCCTATAAATTTAAATGCTAACTTTAATATTAATTGTTAACTCATATAATTAATTATATGGATATATTATATGAATTATACATAATTATAATCTATAAAATGTAAATATAAAAAACAATTAGCAGCAAAAGATTTGTCTCTAAAATTTGATCATTATAAACTTTAATTTGTAGTGAGAGATAAAGGGGAATGTGTACTATTGTATACTTTATACTATTGCTATACTATACATTATACTGTTGCGTTAGATATATGTTATTTTGCTCAGAGCTGATTGGTCCAGCTTTGGTTTGCGATCTCTAACTCTAATAAAACCTGCTCTGGAGCAGGGTAGCCGTGTAGCGTAAGTTACAATGGTGACGAAACCCACTCAAAACCCCCCAAAAAACGTATTATACATATTTTCATTATACTGTAAATACATGTGTGTGTACATTATCTTAATTGGTTCAATATTTTAGTTTTTATACATGAAACTTAATTAAAAAAAATTGTAAACAAATATTATGAATTACCATTAGTAGTTATTACTATTTATTCATTAAGTTTCTGGAGATTCACACTGCTTGAGATTTTACATCCTGCTGAAATTAAGTCACAAATGTCTACAGCGGTCCTCTCGATGATATCTCTTCCTGTTTTGTGTTGTTTTTTTCATTGCACTACATAACATTTCGTAGACAGAAGATTTTCAAATATTAATAAGCAGTGAAGCGGTTTTAATAATTGTTTTTCTAAGAAACAGTAATAAACAATTTTGAAGCTTTTTTTCTTCTCCCTGATATTTTTTTAACTTCATGGCCCTCATTATATATAATCCTATATATAAAATAATCTATATTGAGATCTATAAGATATAATTTATTACAGAAATTAGAAAACATGCTCATCGTAGACAAGGTGTATTCAAATCAATGTATGTATAAATTGCATTTTTTGTGTATTTTTTAATAAAATTTATCAAATATTAGCAACATTTTTAACTATTTAATTACTTACTTTAATTATTATTATTTTTAATGAGTGCCATTGATCATTATGTAGTCTCATGTATTCAGACCCTTGACTACAGCATTCAGCAATCAGATTCCTGCTTGCCAGATCAATAAAGTGAGCAATATGCATCAGTGTCAGTGTATCGTCCAAAGCTGAGGCTACAGTATATTGTATGAATATGTCCTGTTTGCTCCAAATGACTTTTTATGGGATGATAAAGATGAGGTAGACTTCAGAGACTGGGCAGATCGGATCAGACGGGAGTATTTTGCCAAGCAACGGGCCAAAGAACAGAGGGAAGCAGCTTCTCCGGGTCAGAAGAGGTCGAAGCGGCGGAAGGAGACGGAGGAGGATGAGAGGAGTCGGAGGGAGCTGCGAGCTCCTAACCCTCAGTTTAATTTAAGAATCGAGATTGTTAAAAAAATTTTTTGGGGACATCTAAATTTACCTTAAAGGGAGACTGGGCAGATCGGATCAGACAGGAGTATTTTGCCAAGCAACGGGCCAAAGAACAGAGGGAAGCAGCTTCTCCGGGTCAGAAGAGGTCGAAGCGGCGGAAGGAGACGGAGGAGGATGAGAGGAGTCGGAGGGAGCTGCGAGCTCCTAACCCTCAGTTTAATTTAAGAATCGAGATTGTTAAAAAAATTTTTTGGGGACATCTAAATTTACCTTAAAGCCTCTCTTCTCTGATATTTTCTTTGCTGTAGTTGCAGTCGGCCCTATATAAATCAGAGGTTTTGCTCTCTTTTTGTTTTAACTTATTATACTAATTATCAGATGATAAGAAGAAGAATTACTGAGTTGGTTGAAAACCCTGAGTATAAATTCATTTTAACATTCATGATACTCTCATGCTCCACTTGATGATGGGTTCCCAACCTGTTTTGTAAGCTGAATAATTATGGCCTAAATAACTGCTGAGATTTTAAGTAAACATGGTGAATTTATCATCTTCATATGCACCTTTATAAAATATGATTTCTATTGTTATTTTTTTGTATTCTTAAGCGATGTGAAGTGATTAGGGCTGGGCTACATTCATCAATCCTGTCAGGCGTGTTGCACATACTGCATGTAGTATAAAGAAACGTTACTTTTGGATGCTCTTTTTTTCATGACAGTTAGGCTTTTTCTGAGTATCTGCATTTGCTTTGAGAAGAACATTTAACTAAAACCAAAGTAAGTCAATTTATGGTGCTCTACATAAATGTACTAGCATAAATATAGGATGAGGGGGAGTTATATGACGTCACTGTCACATCAGGACCATTACAATCTGATTGTATCTGCTGTAACTTGTTCTGTTGAAAATATTATATTTCACTGCGAGTTGGTGTTTATTATTTAAGAACCGTTAACAAAGTCTTGTTTTGGCCTATAAATCTTCTAATTTTCAGGCATTTAAACAAAGGACAGGCAGATGGCCTGCCCCTGGTCTGGTAGAAAACTGCACAGAATATATTAAATGATGATGTGGTTGCCAGATTGCAGAAAAACGCTTACCAGACAAACTTGTTTTCTTAGCAATAAAGACATTTAGGATTTATAGTTTAGGGTATTATTATTGTTATTAGATCTGTTACATACATTTTCTTACTCAATTTTATAGCAATCATATATAATTTTAAATGAACCTTTATTTTATTTACAGCCACTGCAACATATACAAAAATGACTGAGTGGATCTGAAGCAGATAAAATATTTGCAAGCCATGGGTTCGTTATGGATTTGTAGAATAACGGTTCTTGTTGTTTGAAATTATGCTGGCATTTCATAATTAAGTCATCATAATTGTATTAAATATAGTCACACTTAATGGAAGATGGAGTGATTTAACAGACTAAATAAAATAAAAAAAACAATGAAATTATTAAATACATGAAGAAATGTTGACATAAAAGTACAATGAAATAAATAAGGTAAGAAATACACGTATTTTCATTTATTGGTATACATTTATTTAAGTTATATTAATGTCATTATATTTCATTTTTAAATCACTCACTCCATAGACAAGGAAGCTAATTGCAGAAAGTGAAAAGGTGAAGTTGTGAATGTGTTTAGTAAGATAACTATTTTGCTAAATGGTCGGTCGTCTCTCATAAATGCACATTATCATATACTAATATATATCATATGTTTATGCTATGTTTGAACTATTTTTCAAATATTTCTTTTTGTAAGTTAAAAAATGTGTTAAATAGAAGAAGGGGGATTTGCCAGCAAAGTACCTGGCAACCCATGGGCGCAATCTGCACACCGGCAAGGTCTGTGCTTCACGGGAGTGATCTTTTTATAATGCGATCCATTCAAACGCCAAGACTTCGTTGTATACCAAATAAAAAAAACAATGAAATTATTAAATACATGAAGAAATGTTGACATAAAAGTACAATGAAATAAATAAGGTAAGAAATACACGTATTTTCATTTATTGGTATACATTTATTTAAGTTATATTAATGTCATTATATTTCATTTTTAAACCACTCACTCCATTAGACAAGGAAGCTAATTGCAGAAAGTGAAAAGATGAAGTTGTGAATGTGTTTAGTAAGATAACTATTTTGCTAAATGGTCGGTCGTCTCTCATAAATGCACATTATCATATACTAATATATATCATATGTTTATGCTATGTTTGAACTATTTTTCAAATATTTCTTTTTGTAAGTTAAAAAATGTGTTAAAAAGAAGAAGGGGGATTTGCCAGCAAAGTACCTGGCAACCCATGGGCGCAATCTGCACACCGGCAAGGTCTGTGCTTCACGGGAGTGATCTTTTTATAATGCGATCCATTCAAACGCCAAGACTTCGTTGTATACGTACGTTTTTAAGGCTGGATAGCGTTTAGTTGTTTGTTTGGCAACCTCCCTTCAATCGCCTTTAATCTCTTACGTTATTTCTGTCGTTTCAATGGCAAGACGGCTATTAAAGGTACAGACGCCTATCGATTATTATTGTCCAGCCTGCTAGATAAGACGCGGTGTTGCATCAGAGTTACATCTGCAGTTTCATTTGTAGTATTTGCATGATAATGCTAAGAATATTCACTAGGTTGCTAAAAATAGCTTTTCTAGGTTAATGATTTTCGGGACAGTTTAATCTCATCCCAATCACAATCTTCAATAATTCAGAATGCGCGCTAACGAGCATCATCTTTTAGTCAAACGGAAATGCATTGAGATTGAATTTTTGTGTTGAACACTTGACGCTCGCGGCAGGTTGGTCGTGCTGTAGTATTAAAGTGAATCGCAAAGGCCAGAGGCGGACTGAGGGATCCAGGTGGCTGAGAGAGGAGAGAGGAGATGGGCTTTCGGAGTGAGGAGATGTGCTTGGCGCAGCTGTTCCTGCAGTCCGGTTCGGCGTACGACTGCATCAGCGAACTCGGAGAGATGGGACTGGTCGAATTTCGAGATGTAAGTTTGGTTTGGCCTCACCGGGTGTGTATCAAGTCCTAGTGAGCTACCTAGCTAGACAGCATTTCTGGGACATCACAGGCGCGTTCCGAATCAGCGATGCTGCGTGCACCTGATGCCCCCAAAATGCTGTCTATGTAGATTTTGAGCCACAGCCTGAATTCTCAGAACAGACAGATTGGAATAAATTGACCGTAAATTATCGGCATTACTTGGCAACCCATGCTGCTTTGCTGCATGGAAAGTGTCGCTTATAGGTGTGAAACGGATTTAATTAAATGCATGTTGAAGTGTGCACATTTTGGCCTGGTCACACAGTGAGGCTGATGTCCTGGTTAACGCTGAGCTGGATCAATTGCTTGCAAAAAAGCAAAAGTCTGCTTAAAAGCCCGTGTTTTCTATTCACCCTGAGGTTGTTTGACACTCATTAACAACTTCATGTAGGCCCTGTGTTGGTTGCGTGTGACCTACTGTTAGGTTGGCGTCAGTAATCGAATTTTTTGGGGAATAAAATGAAATTTTGCTAGTTCTTTTATTATGCATGCCGCTTGTTACATTTTAAATGAATGCATAATGGTGATCAGTCAACAGGTCCTAAGCAATGCTGTTGTTGTTAACTAAAACTATTAAAAATCATTATCAACTTTAGTGAACCTAGAATAAAATAAAATATAAATATGAGTTGAAAAGCTTTAATGAAAATTAGAAATGTTGCATTGGCAACTCACTGAAATAATAATAACAAAAAAAGTTTGTTCAAGCACTAGTTACCTACACTAAAACTGAAATAAATATAAACCAAAATTATTTAGAAATATTGAATATTAAATATTGAAAAAGCACATAACAAAATTAGTAAAACATCAACTAAAATTGCAAATAAAAGCTCATAAAAATACTGATAATATTATGTAAATAATACTAAAATAACACTGGTCCTAAGATATACACTTTCCCTTATGCATTTGTATGAATTTTGACTTAAAGTGTCCATTTTGATTGTTTAATAACTTGAGAATTTTTTCATTCCAAAAATGAATTATTACTCATCTTCATGTTGATCTAAACTCATATGGCTTATTTTCCTCTGTACAATACAATAAAAAAAAAACTTATTCAGTATGGTCAAGTGAATGAGAATTGGGGCTATAATAAATAGATAGATAAATGTAAAAAAAAATTAAAGTACATATTAATCTTCTGATAGCTTTGTGTGAGGAAACATTCCAACATGTAAGATATTATGCAGTGAACATCTTAGCTTATCTTGTTTAATATCTGAAGTAATCATTCTTTCGAGTCTGATCTTTTCAACTAATTCACTGATGCGGTTCAAAACTGGTCTGAATGATTCGTTCACATATCTATCTGATCCTGTTCTCAGGTTCAGCTCACTGATCTGGATCTGGTTGACTAACACCTCACTGGCGTGGAAGACAAAATTATCATATGATTTCAGAAGAATTGAAATAGAGTGCATGGGTCATGTAAACCAGTTTTATGATGATTTTATGTTGAATTTTACATGAGGAAATGAACCCAAGCGGACCCGATTAATTTATCCAAGCCGACCCGATTATTATGCAATGCTGAAATCTCAACAATGACTAAATATCATCTGATTAATGTAATGGCCAAAGCCTTGTATTGTTGCCTCTAGATTTTAATATGTTGTTGTGTCAAACATATGTCATACTCTGATGACCTGTTCCAGCTCAACCCCAGCGTGAGCTCCTTCCAGCGCCGCTTCGTCAGTGAGATCAAGAGATGTGAGGAGATGGAGAGGATTCTGGGTAAGAGATCTTTATTAAACATTCTGTAAATTTGAGGTCAAGCCTAAACCTCTCCTGCTGAGGATATTTGAAATTCTAAATCTGTCTTTAATGGTACTATTATTTATGTATTTTTTAAGAAATCAAGAAAAAAAATATTTTTTTTGCAATATATTTCTGTTTTAGTCTTAAAAGTGTTTTGCACAGGCCATAAAGTGAGAATCAAAAGATCAAAGCACAGAATATACTATTTTTGTACATTAGAACAGACTTTGTTCAGAATTTGGCTTTTTTGATGTGATTGCATAATGTTTATCTAATAAAACAGTGAATGTTTTTGTGTGTTCTTGGATCAGTGCTTAAAACTCAAGTTCTTTGTTTCCATCACCTGTAGGGTATCTGCTGAGGGAAATCAGGAAGGCTAATCTTGCAGTGCCAGAGGCTGAAATCCCTCCTGTTGCTCCTGCACCCAAAAATGTCTTGGAGATCATGGTAGGTGCTGAGATGTACTGACATTAGCTGCTTTAATAGACAAGGTCAGTGTGCCAAACAGGCTTTTTCTAGTTCCCATAAATAGTGTCTGAGTTCTCTTTAATGAAAATTAAATATGATAATTTTAAATTAATCCATACCATAGCACCATATAACACCGTAGCAACCTTCTAGAAACAGCCTAACAAGCACTCAGAACACCATCAGCTGGAAACCACCCAGGACACTCAGTGTTACAGCATTATAGACACAGTTACATTTACTGTGTTTTAGCGGATTTTCACTGGCAAAATCCAGGAATTCCAAAAGGGATTCACACAAACAAGAATTTAGTGTGAGGGGTGAAAGATTTCCCCACAGAGATTTCGCAGTGGGTTCAAGTTGGTCACACACTTCTGTGTGTGTTGTGCTTCATACATTGCAACCAAGCGGCAACCTCCCGCTCTCTCTCGTGAAGCCAACAAGTGACTTAAACTGTAATTCATCAACTGGCCGCTAGAGACTCTCTCAATCCCATAGACTCCCCATTTTAAAATGCCCAACTTTACAGCAGAAAAAAACATGTTTACAGCCTGGTTCAAAAAATGATTTTGGTCTATATAGCTAATTTTGCCCTTCATGACAACTGTGAGGGGGGGGATTTTTTTTATAACTCATCCATTTAAATTATATTAAGCCTTAAAGTTCTGCATAATTAAGGGAGTGGCCACTTGAGTGACAGGTGGATTGCCGCTGCTGTCACCACCGTCGAGCTAGGTGGGCCCACTTCAGCAATCAGCTCCCGCCTCTTTGTCCATTTTCGATTATCCGGGAGTGACGCACGGTGACGCGCTGCCAAGATGGCGACGGCCCGCTCCGCCCACTTTGAGTTTAAAAAACGCTCTTCAGAAATCTACGGGTGACGTCACAGACACTACGTCCATGTTTTTATACAGTCTATGATTGCAACACTATAAACCTCATGCGTCTGAGAAACCAGAGTTTTGTCTTTGAACTTCTGTTTTTACTGTAGCTCTATAGCATCACTGTTGAAAAGTAATTTGCTGCCGAAGTGGATGTATTTATTGTAGAGTTAACGAAAGTTCAACGCTGAACTTTCAATGCTGCGCCCCCTAGGGGGCACATTGGGGAATGCAGCCTACATGACCGGTGTCTGAAGCACGTGTGAAACAACGCCAATCTATTGGCCCACCTGGCCCATGACGTCATAGGCGGGATGCTCGGAAGTATAAAAGGGCACCTGCTGAATACGTCATCCTCTTTGCTGTCTTCAGGAGCTGTCTGTTTGAAGTGCGTGTGAGAGACCAAGGCAGGTGAGCGGTGTGGAAAGTGTGTGCCTCCGTTCCAGAGGTTTCTGGCACATGAGGATGCGCACGATCTATCTGTCATCTGTTTTTGGTCAGGACCTTGCGCGTTCAGTGCTCGAGGGCTCTGAACGCGCTCATTGTGAGTGTCATCCAATGAGAAGCTCCATTCGCGTTTGTCCCTCTTCTCGAGAGATGAGTGACGAGCATTTGTGTCTCGCGGTTCGGGTCCCACTGTTGCCGAGGCATGGCGAATATTCGGATCACGGGATTCGAGAGGGTTGAGATGCCCTTTTTGGGTTATCGGATCCCACGAATAGCGCTCGAGTCAAGCAGCGACTTGGGGAATGTGTGCCTCCATGTTTGGATTCTAACACTCGAGGGCATGTTCTGCTTTCGCGTTTGTCTCGGCGAAAGAGCACGCGCATTCAGACTTACGCACTCATTGTGATGAGTCACGATGTCTAGGCTCCGCTCGCATTTGTTCCTATTCCTGAGGGATACGGAGCAGAACGTTTGTGTCTCACGACCCGGTTCTGCCATTGCCAAGGCACAGTTATCTCAACTAGCGGTCAATTCTTTGATCTGCGGCATCCGCACACCCTCTCTATATGGTTGTCAGATCCCACGGATATTGTTGGGTTGTTATGACGATGAAGTGTATGCACAGAGTCATTTCAGCCCTGATCCTGCGAGATCGTGGGCGGAGCTATATTCAGCTCGGCTGTGCCTCTCTAATATGCATGTTAATGTGTGTGGAGAGCCTCGCTGGTTGTGAATATATTTAAATATCCTGTGGACAGAGGCTTGCGAGCAGGGTTTTCAGCACCTAGAGTGGTTATGGGGAATATCTTTTTGCACTGGAATATGGCGGTCTGAGGGCAGATATATTCTAGCCTAGATTTGATAACTAGGTTTAGGAATCTGCTATTCGAGGATAGCTGTGTTCCAGCACGGAGACCGCTTCCCTTTTAGGGTTTTTAGATTGTGGTCTCTGTGAGCCCCTTGCCTGGACTGTGCTGTCTCCCCTTCGGGGTTTTAAATAGATGGCCCACTTCCGTGGCCTGGGCAATCTTCAGCCTTATCTGAGAGAACTGCTATTCGAGGATAGCTGTGTCCAGCTCTCTTGTGCGATGGTTACTGCTTACATCAGGCTTGATCTCGGACTATGATGTTTGTGTTCACTCTTTAGTGAATCATTTACTGATGGTCTGGATCTCCTTCTTCTGAGATCTTGGTCAATAGCACGGTGCTTTGCTAGCCTACTGTGGGACTGACACGGATTGGGGACCTCCTTAATATAGCTTTCTGAGGGTGGTTGTATTCCAGCCATTGTTTTTGGCAGGACAGGCTTATTTGAATACAGCTGTCTGTGGCTAGCTGTGTTCTACTGCAATTGTGGTGAGCCCGCTCATGGAGTGGGCCCCTTTTTCCTAGAGCCTGCCCTTTTTCCTGAGGATAGTTATGTGCTAGCTCAGTGATCGCTCCCCTGCTTAGGGTTTTAAGTAGGGGTCTCTTGAGCCCTTACCTAAACATTGCTGTCTCCCCTCTTTGATTATAAGTAGACAGCTCACATTTTTTGGTCTGGATAGTTTCAGTCGGTTCCCCTTCTGGTAGCCCTTCCCAGGTACATAGCTATCTGAGGATCTGTGTGCTAGCTCAGTGGCTGCTCCCCTTCCTAGGGTTTTTAAGTGGCGGTCTCTTTGAGCCCTTGCCTAGACAGTGCTATCTCCCCTGCTAGGATAGTGGGTAGATAGCCCACTCTCTGTGGTCTGGGCAACTCTGCAGGAAGGCTATCTATGCTAGCTGTGTATTGTTTACTTGGGACTGACACGGTTTGGGGTCCTCCTTAGTATAGCCATCTGAGGGTGGTTATATTCTGGCCACTGTGATGGCAGGACGGGCTTACCTGAATAGAGCTATCTGAGGCTAGCTGTGCAATACTGCAGTTGTGGTGAGCACTCTCATGGAGTGGTCCCCTTTCCTAGAGCCCTTGCCTAGACAGTGCTATCTCCGCTAGGGTAGTAAGTAGATAGCCCACTTTATGTGGTCTGGGCAGCTGTGTAGGAAGGCTATCTAGGCTCTGACACGGATTGGGGACCTCCTTGGTATAGCCATCTGAGGGTGGTTATATTCCAGCCATTGGTATGGCGGGTTGGGCTTACCTGAATACAGCTGTCTGAGGCTAGCTGTGTTCCATTGTGGTTGAGGTGAGCCCTCTTATGGAGGGGTCCCTTTACCTACAGCCTAGCTATCGGAGGATAGCTATGTGTTAGCTCAGTGATTGCTCCCCTGCTTAGGGTTTTAAGTAGCAGTGTTTTGAGCCCTTACCTGGACAGTGCTGTCTCCCCTTCCTAGTGTCTTTAAGTAGTGGTCTCCTTGAGCCCTCGCCTAGATAGCCTATCTCCCCTGCTAGGGTTGTAAGTAGATAGCCCACTCTTTATGGTCTGGGCAGCCTCATAGGAGGGTTTACCTGGTTATTTAGTAGCCGTGCGGGACTAGCTGTTGATAGCTCAGTGATTGCTCCCCTTCTTAGGGTTTTTAAGTAGCGGTCTCCTTGAGCCCTTACCTAGACAATGCTGTCTCCCCTGCTAAGGTTGCAAGTAGACAGCCCACTCTTTGTGGTCTGGGAAGTTTCAGACGGTCCCCCTTCTGGTAGCCCTTCCTAGGTGCACAGCTATCTGAGGATATCTGTGTGCTAGCTCAGTGACTGCCCCCCTTTTTAGGGTCTTTAAGTAGCGGTCTCTTTGAGCCCTTGCTAGACAGTGCTATCTCCCCTGCTAGGGTAGTAAGTAGATGGCCCACTCTCTGTGGTCTGGGCAGCTCCGTAGGAAGGCTATCTTGGCTATGTTATTCTGGTCCACAAGCCTTCATAAGACCGTAGGGCCATAGCTATCTGAGGATAGCTGTGTTCTAGCTCAGCAGCTACTCTCTTTACCTGGGATTTAAGTAGCATCTTTTGAGCTCCTCTAGTGGCTTTCTAGTTGGCCTCCTCAGTGGTCTTGTGTATCCAGGCTAGTTCTGCTCACATAGCATAGCTTTCTGAGGATAGCTGTGTTCTTAACTTGGATGGGATGTTCCCCTTGATCTATTTGGGTTCCCCCGTTTCTGCCAAGTTGCGTGAGCGGCCCGTGGCGTCAGTGGCATGGCCCCTTTCTGAGGAAAGGCTTTGTTTGTGTCTGTCGCTTCCTTGGTGCTCTCCTACCAGGTGGACAGGCATGCGCCTCGGCATGGCGTGATTGGATTTCGTTCCCCAATGCGCCCCCTAGGCGTTAAGTTCCCTAGAAGGGGACCGTCTCGAGTTACGCATGTAACCATGGTTCCCCCGAGAGGGAACGAGACACTGCGCCCCCTTGCCATGCCTTCGGCCTGCCTGTCTATGTCTCCTTCAGACAGCTAAAGTGGATGACGTATTCAGCAGGTGCCCTTTTATACTTCCGGGCATCCCGCCTATGACGCCATGGGCCAGGTGGGTCAATAGATTGGCATTGTTTCACACGTGCTTCAGACACCGGTCATGCAGGCTGAAATACAAACAGGAAGACAACAAGCACAGAAAAGGGGCGTGGCTACATAAGGTCTATTCTATTGACTATTGAAATTTTAACAAAATTGTGTTAATGTGATCATGTGTAAAGTTGTGGTCACATTTACCGTTGCTCTGAGAAATTTCATGGGTGAAATACAGTCATTTGAATAAGAATCCATTCATTTGTTAAGTGTACGCAAGGACAAAACATTTCCCTGCACAGATTTCGTAGGTTTTTCACACAAATTTGCCGCATTGAGCAGCAGAAAGCTGCCTGATTTGAAAGTGATTTCTGTGTGGGTTGCGCTTCATACATCGCTACATTATTGACAATTGATAGTGGAACTTTTCTGCAACAACAACAGTAAATGTAGAGCAGCAGAGTACTGTTTATGTTGCTTTACGGAATTTTATAGACAAAATCTAGTAATTTCAATACGAATCTGTGCAAGTTCACATAAGGGCGAAGCATTTCTCTACACAGTTTTCACAAGTTAAATTTGGCTTTAAATTTGGACATCGCTACACTATTGACAATGGACGTTTTTATTGTGGGTGCAAATTTTACCGACATTTCACACCTTTTTATTGTGAGTGTAAGTTTCTCTAATGTGATGCTCCTTGAAAAATTACAGCAAGTATTACATCACATAGCAGATGTTTATGTGTAAAGGGTATTGAAGATTATAGACCCCTAAACGAGAAGAAAATTCCCTCCCATGCAGTTTTATTCCATTACAGTGTGTATGGCTTAATGGCCATGTGCTCTGTGGTTTCTGGTAATTGATTGTATATGAGAGCTGCAGTTCTCCGTGTCAAGACCCAAGCTGGTAATTGCCCGTGTCAAGTTGGCTAGAGTGATTGATTGTGTACAATGTTGGAGAGAAAGCTTTCTGTGAATGGGGGAATTGATTATGCATGGTGTATTCATCATGTGTGGCTTTCTGCTGTGTGCTTCATAGTAGTACACTCATGATACCTCATGGCATTTTTAATGTTAAGTATTGTTTTGGGTAATTATGAGTTTTATTGACTATTGTGTGTCTCGTTTTGAAGGCATTTATAAATATTGAATGTGTAAGTGTGATATGTTTTAACATCACTGATGGAAGGTCATGGGCTGTTGTCAGGAGCAACTGCAGAGGCTGGAGGTGGAGCTCAGTGAGGTGGCCAAGAATAAAGAGAAGCTCCAGCGGAACCTGCTGGAACTGACGGAGTACACGCACATGCTGAGAATCACACACACGTTCATGCACAGCCGCTCCAGGGTGAGCTGCCATTCCCCAGCATTAATGTGACTGGTTTAGTGACTTAAACTACTGTCATTGTGAGAGTATCATGAGCAGACACAGCAAAGCTTTGGTACTCTGAGAGTCACATGACATTTATGATGTTTATGATGGAGAAACATACAAGCCTAATTTACTGTGACCAGATCAGCTTGGATCAAATCCTATCTTTGTCTTATTTGCCACAGTTAGCTTTCTTTTATGTACAAATGTGAGGGCTAACCAGTGGTGGTTCCATTATCTATAAAGTAGCATGCCAGATATCTTATAAATATCTGAAATGTAAAATTGGCAAAATTATTTTAATAAATAATTAAAAATGACATTTTTATTTAGTATTTTCTCAAATATTTGATATAATAAAATTTAAAAGCAATGAGCTGAAGAAAAATTGCTAAAATGTAGAACTTAATTATAAATTTGGAACTTTATTATTTTAATAACGCATATTGTGTAAAACAATGATTTCTTTTATATTTTACAAAATGTACTAAAATGTAATATAATACAATTTGAAAACAAATGACTTGAACAAAAATTGCTAGCATTTTTAAAATAAACAAACTATTTTTGTCTTATTATATAATACAGTTTATTAAAAGTGTGAGATGCACAAAATTGCTTAACACATTTTAATAAGTAACTAAAATGATTTGTTTTACACAATATTTTCTGTAATATTTGACAAAATCCAATAAAATATGATCTAATACAATTTAAAAGCAAATTAAAATAACCGAGATCTTTAACATTAAAAAAAAATAAAAAAGATATATTTTTTCATTTTATTATATTTTTCTTATAAACTTTATTGTTCTTATTTGAATTTAGATATGTATAAATATATTACATTTAATATATATTGTTACATTGTGTAATGAACACAATCATCCATTTTTTTATCAGTCAAACGGACACATTTATCAGCTAATACTAATAATTTAAAATGGCCAAATTGCGGCTGATTAATTGATTTAGCTTGTATATTCGTCAATCACATATTAATAAGTAATGTTAAAATAAACCTTCTGTTTTAGGGAGATGATTACTATCTGTAGCTCTCAGATATTTGTTAAATCTTAATTGATTATGTGAATGTGGATGTGTGTGTTTAGCATGAAGCCCTGGGCCCTCAGTATGAAGAGTTCCCGTCTCTGGAGACTGAATCAGTGACAGGCTGCACCAGCATGCAGAGACTGGGCGCCAAACTCGGGTGAGTCACAAAGAGGCTCTCACTCCACACACTGCGGAGATCTTACGTCTTTTAAACAGATCAGTGTGTCTCAGTCTACATCCACACCGCTGTGATGGGGCCTTGTGTTTTACGTGCGCGTGATGTTTGTGTTTCAGGTTTATCTCAGGGTTGATTCAGCGGGTGAAGGTGGAGGCGTTTGAGCGCATGCTCTGGCGGGTCTGTAAGGGTTACACCATCCTCAGCTACGCAGAAGTGGACGAGAGCCTGGCTGATCTTGACACGGTATGCACACTTTGTTTGTAAATGAGATCCACCAACAAAGTGCTTTTTAATGGCTGTAGTTATATTCAAATGGCTTGGTTTAACAGAATATGCTGCATGGTGTGAACATGCCTCTGTGTTTGTTTCACAGTTTTAGATCATACCCGTCTGTCGCAGCTACAGTGTGCTAATGTATTCAGAGTGATGATTCTGTTTGTTTACGGAGGCTCGTCTTTATGTGCTTCAGGGGGAGATCAATAAGAATGTTGTGTTCCTCATCTCCTTTTGGGGCGACCAGATTGGGCAGAAGGTTCAAAAAATTTGTGACTGGTGAGTGAAGACCTTAATGGATACTGGATTCTTTTTATTTTAAGTTTTTAGGGCCGTTCAGACACATTCACGTTTGTGCATATTTTCTGCACTATTTGTTAGTTGTTGGCCTTTGTACACATAAATCAGGCAGAATGTAAGTTTGAATGCAAGAATGCACCTTTTTTTGTCTATTTTTATTCACATTTATATTTAACTTGGCATTAATATAATATTTAACACGATACTAAACATGTTAGGCCTGTCAATTAAACAATTCATTTTAATTGAGTAATTACATTTAAGTAATTATTTTTAAAAAATGATGTTATTAAAAACATTAAAGCATTGGAGGATTTATCAATTTAGTTCTAAATTATATTCAAATTAAACTCGTATAGTGATTTCAATACACTTTTTCTTTAAAGGGGTCATATGATGCTTTTTTTAAAGATCATTATTTTGTGTATTTGGTGTAACAGAATATGTTGACATGCTTTAATGTTCAAAAAACATAATTTTTCAAATACTGTATATTATTTTAGGTCCTCTATGTCCCACCTCTCTCAAACGCTTAGTTTTCTACAAAGTCCCTCCTTCCGACAAGCGCAGTCTGCTCTGATTGGCCAGCTGACCCAGTGCATTGTGATTGGCCGAACACCGCAAGCACTTGTCGGAAATGTAACGCCCCTTACCATAATCGCGAGCTTCATCTTTCAAAATAAATGTAAAGACCGAGCCCGAAAGGGGAACAGAGTCGCGACAGACACAGTGATGAAGCTGGTATGTGTTTGTGACCCTCTCTCTCTCTCTCTCTCTCTCTCTCTCTCACATTTTGGCGACTTTTACTGGCAAATAAAAGGTGATATCTGGGTGCGGGGTTACACTGAGTTTATTAAAAAATATACTAAAAATGCAGTCTTATATGCAACGACTAGAATTCAGATCTTCTGATAAGAACATGTTTTAAATTTCTGAATTAAAATTAATTTTGATTTTTTTTTGTGGCATCGAGTATGAAATTTTATGGTGATTCAACTGTCCTGATATTATAATGAAGAAAAATGCCTGTTGCTTGGCATAATCTTTCATTATTGTTTCTTAGAAGAAGAAGAAAAAACAAATCTGATTTGTTTGTTTATATTTAAAAAACTTTTGTCTGCTAAAAAACAAGTCATGTGGTGCAAGTTCAACCAACATGCAGAAGAAAACAGGTCAAAAGTCTCTTAAAATATCAGATAATTTTTATGGCAAGGCAAGGTTAGTTCAGGTTGTAAAATATCATATCAGTCAAATATCGTTTACATTTTTAATTATTTTTATTATAAAGAAAATACCTATTTTTTTTATTTGACATTTTTAGATTTATTTTTCTGTATTTTTTATTTAAATTTAATTTTATTTAATTTAAAACTTTTCTTGAAAAATAATAACTTGGCACATGTGTTTTTAAGTTATGTCCAGGATCTTTTCTGCATCATGAACACTGACCCAATTTGTCAATGAACCAAAAATTTATGAAATGACTCACGATTATATGGCGGCTTATGGCTTATCGCATGAAACACTGGAAACAGTAAGGTGCTATGGAATGGCCAAAGAGAGCGTTTTGAAGTATATTCCCACTAACCATTATTGAGAAAAATGAAAGTATTTTGCAGATGGAATACGTGTTCTGTCCCTAAGTCTGTCTCCAGCACATGGGATTTTGCTTTATGATTTTCACAGTTACCACTGTCATCTCTACCCCCACCCTGAAACAGATGAGGAAAGGGCCGATGTGATGGACAGCTTGAGGACACGCATCCATGACTTACAAAATGTACGTCTTCTGCTTTCCCGGTTGTCTTCAGGGTCTCCTTAGGGGTTTGATTATTGGATGCTGTTGGTTTGTCCTCTTCAAAATAATGCTGACGTTACCGCATTCACTGGAGGACTGGCATAATTATTTGATCCTGCTATTTCATAATTAAAGCATTAATGAAGCGATCTTTGCGCATTAGGTTTTGCACCGCACTGAGGATTACTTGAAGCAGGTCTTGCATAAGGCGTCCGAGTCAGCGCACTCATGGGTGCTGCAAGTGAAGAAGATGAAAGCCATATATCACATCCTTAACCTCTGCAGCTTTGACGTCACCAACAAGTGTCTCATCGCTGAAGTGTGGTGTCCGGTCAGCGACCTGGCGAACCTGAGGCGGACTTTGGAGGAGGGCTCAGTGAGTAAAATAGTTCTCATGCCACGGTAGTCTGCTTTTATCCAACCTGTTGACGTATGAGAAGCAATTAAGAAGTTTTAATGTGCCTATTAGACAATTACACAATCTGAGATAAGTGCTGTAACTGTAGCATCTTTAAGAAGAATAGTTCACCCAAAAATGAAATGTACTTGCCCTCAGGCCATCTAAGATGTAGAAGAATTTCTTTCTTCATCAGAAACAGATTTGGAGAAATGTTGCATTACATCACTTGTTCACCAGTGAATCCTCTGCAGTGAATGGGTGCCGTCAGAATGAGAGTCCAGACAGCTGATAAAAACATCACGACAATCCACAAGTAATCCACACCACTCCAGTCCATCAGTGAATGTCTATTAACTTCAAAACGTTGCTTCCAGCAAGTCCTCTATAATTTTGCTTTCTTAGTTGAAAAAGGCGTCTCGTCTGAATCAGGAGAGAAATATGTTGGTGGACTTTGATGTGAGAGGACAACAGGGGATGGACTTTTCCACTGGAGGAAGCATTATTATGGATTATGGACTGGATATTTTGACAAGAAGCAACGGTTTAAAGCAAAAATGTCTTTATGATGGATTTGTTTCTTACAAAAATACAGCTTTTCACTTCCTAAGATAATTGATGGACTGGAGTGGTATGGATCCTCTGTGGATTATTGTGATGCTTTTATCAGCTGTTTGGACTCTCATTCTGACGGCACCCATTCACTGCAGAGGATCCATTGCTGAGCAAGTGATGTAATGCTACATTTCTCCAAATATGGCCCGAGGGCGAGTTAATTTTTTTAAGCAAATTTTCATTTTTGGGAGATTTATTCCTTTAATTTTCTTTAATAGAGAAAAGGTGATGCCACTGTCCCTTCCTTCGTGAACCGTATCCCAAGCAGTGACACTCCGCCGACACTTTTGAGGAGCAACAAGTTTACCTCAGGCTTCCAGAGTATAGTGGAAGCGTATGGAGTGGGCGACTATAGGGAGGCCAGCCCGGGTGAGTGCAGAACACCAACTATTATTTACAACCTTAATTGAGAAGCTGCATGGCTTACACTGGGAAGTAAAGCAATAGTTCACCCAAAAAAGAAAATTCTGTCATCATTTGCTCACCCACATGTTGTTCCAAAACTGTAAGACTTTCATCTGTGGAGCACAAAAAAAAAGATAATTTGAAGAATGTTCATGCTGCTCTTTTCAGTACAGTAAAAGCATATAGTGACTAGTGGCCGTCAGGCTCCATATGGTTCGCCATACACTACCATTTAAAAATACAGTAAAAACAGATATTGTGAAATATTATTCGAATTTAAAAGAACTTTTTTTCGAATATGTTTTCATGTGATTTATTCCTGTGATTTAAAGCTCCATTACTCCAGTCTTCAGTGTCACATGATCCTTCAGAAATCATTATAATATGATGATTTTATGCTCAAGTCATTTATTATTATTATTATTATCAATTTTGAAAATGGTTTTACTGCTTAATATTAAGAATTTTCAGATTGTTAATGTGTTTTTTTTATTTCCTTCCCTCACAGCTCCTTATACCATTATTACCTTTCCCTTCCTGTTTGCGGTGATGTTTGGAGATCTTGGTCATGGTTCAGTCATGACGCTCTTTGCTTTGTGGATGGTGTTGACTGAGAAGGACCACAAGCGGAGACGACCAGGAAATCAGGTCAGAGTTGTAACTAAATTTAATTATTGAAAGTAATTGCAATTAGCTTTGGTCTATTGTTTGGCACCCATGCCTAAAATTAACACTCGCCAAGTGCCAAATGTGAGTAAAAATCAGCTTTGGCGAGTATATGAAACCGTGTCAGTCGCCAGATGGCCGGTAACATTTTTATAAATTCTAACAGTGCAATGTTGTGAGAACATAAACGTGAACAAATGTGAACAACACTCCGTACAGTTGACGGGTCAGTGCTGCTTCATCACAAAAGTGTAAGCCTTTGCAATGTAAATATTCAAGAGCTAGAACACACGAAACATCCGAAGCCCCGGCCTGAAAGCTGCGTCTTGAGCTCTGCTTCCTTCCTGCTCTTGAACGGAGAAAAATGCCCATCTCAGTGAGTATCATAGTAAAGTAATTGGTTCTTAAGTGAACATGAACAGCTTTTTTTCCGTGGCTGGTAAAAAATATTTCTGGCCTGTAAATTTCCTTAAGTCACCGACCATTGGCAGGTCTGGCAAAAAGTTAGTTTTAGGCCCTGCTAACATGCATTGAGTTGTTGTAATAATACAGGCGATGCCAGTACAAATGTGTCTTTTGTTGTTTACAATTAAATGTTTGTCTCTGTTCAGGTCTGGACGACCTTTTTTGATGGGCGATACATCATACTGATGATGGGATTATTCTCCATATACACTGGACTCATTTATAATGACTGTTTCTCCAAATCCCTCAACATCTTTGGCTCAGCCTGGAGCGTCAAGGCCATGTTCACCAAGCAGGAGTGGACGTAAGACACAAAACGCACTTTTTAGGGCCCAAGCACTGATATAGCGCCACCAGCTTGCAGCAGGAAGTGTGGCACTAAAAAATAATTTTTTCAATCCTTTTATATTTACCTATTTAAATGCCATTGCTTCCCCGTCATAGTGTTTGGGCCCGTCATTTCAGCTTGCAGCTATATTTCCATTTTTATTTCATTTAAGGATCCGTGTACAATAATCATACAAATCATTGCACGCTTTCCTTACTCTGACACAGAAATGAAACTCTACAGACAAATGCTTTACTCACCTTGGATCCCAACGTTTCCGGTGTTTTCTCTGGACCTTATCCACTGGGCATTGATCCAGTGAGTACACTCTCTCTGAAGATTTATGAATGGGTGGAAGCCACATGCTGAAATAATACATTACGGCTCAGAGTAATTCACTGATATTGGTTTCAGAGCTCTTAATTTGTGGTGTTCGATTGACCTGTAGATTTGGAACATGGCCGTGAATCGCCTGACTTTCCTCAACTCCTACAAGATGAAGATGTCTGTGATCATTGGAGTCATCCACATGAGCTTTGGGGTGGTGCTCAGTGTCTTCAACCACTTGTGAGTGAGCATCAGATTATTTATGTCTTGGTATGCGTGTAATAGTAAAGGATCAATTAATAATTATTACACGAATAAGTGATTTAGCACAAGGTTTTCAAACGGGTCTGAGGATCACAAGGCAGTGTTATTTTAGTATTATTGAGATACTGTTTTAGTTTTTTCAATAGTATAGTTTTTATTAGGGCTGCACGATAAATCGCATGCGATGTTTAACGTGCATCTTATCAGTAAAGCCGGTTCTGTAATCAGCGGTAAATCTCCATCACGTGCGTGCTTTCACATTGAGCAGCAGCATTAACTACACAGAGCCGTTGTTCACTGACGTGCGCAAAACCAAATCGCGCGAATATGAACGTGCTTTTGCGCAGCTGGTCAGTGAACAACGGCTCTGTGTAGTTAATGCTGCTCAATGTGAAAGCACGCACGTGATGGAGATTTACCGCTGATTACAGAAC
>NW_015506521.1:39334-43640 GCF_001515645.1 Sinocyclocheilus grahami
GTTCTGTAATCAGCGGTAAATCTCCATCACGTGCGTGCTTTCACATTGAGCAGCATTAACTACACAGAGCCGTTGTTCACTGACCAGCTGCGCAAAAGCACGTTCATATTCGCGCGATTTTTTGCGCAGCTGGTCAGTGAACAACGGCTCTGTGTAGTTAATGCTGCTCAATGTGAAAGCACGCACGTGATGGAGATTTACCGCTGATTACAGAACTGGCTTTCTGACAAGATGCGCATTAAATATTGCATGCGATTTATCGTGCAGCCCTAGTTTTTATTGATATTTTGAATTAGTTTTCATTTTTATATTTTCCATTCTTTTTCATTGTATTTTAAAGTTGTGAATTTGTGTGTTTCTATTGATATTTCAGATTAATATTTATTTGTATATTTTCCATTCATTTGAATTTTATTTTAAATTTTAGTGAATTGAAATAGTGTATTTTTGTCATTTTTATTATTTAAAAATATTTCTGAAAAAAAACCTGAAAATTATTTAAGTTTGAGTTATTTTAGTACATCACGTTAAACTAAAATTAGATGTAAAATGAGAAATGTTGCCTTGGGAACTAGCTGAAACTATACATTTTATTTCTACTTTACATTTTTACATTTTACATTATTTCAGTCAACATTTATTTTATTTCAAGTAACAATTTTTTTTATGGTTTTATTTCCAGTCGACTATAATAATAACTATAATAGCAATGGGGTAAAAATATGTAGTCAATGTATTCTGTCAAAGTAATATTGGTTTATGTATATTTATACATTTGTTTAAAGATAATTTACAGTAAGAAATACCCAAACTGCATCAAAAAAAAAAATTCTTCCTTGTGATGTACATGTTGTACATGCCCTATCGTTTATTTTTTCACATAATGTTTTAATCATTTGCTTTGGCTTCAGTACAGTGACAATTTAAGTTCAGTTCCGTGATTATTTAAAATGCAGTGTAATTTTGGAAACAGTTTTATGTTTTCATGTTTATATTTTTCTCGCACAGCATAAATAGGTATTTACACATGAAAATGTATAGCTACTATCATATTTTCATAAAAGGTCTTTATCAAAAAGTTGTGTGACACATAAAAATGATCAGAAGCACATATAACAACTGTCATTATTCAGATACTCTCTGCATTCAGTTCTCTTTGCTCTTAAACTCTCTAAATTCTGTCTTTGCTCTTTTCCTCTCTATGTATTTACAGGCACTTCCGACAGAAGTTTAAGATCTATCTTCTCTTTCTTCCTGAGCTGCTCTTTCTACTTTGTCTCTTTGGGTATTTGGTCTTCATGATCTTTTACAAATGGCTGGCGTTCTCAGTGCGAGACTCACAGCTGGCTCCGAGCATTCTCATCCACTTTATCAACATGTTCCTAATGCAGGAGAGTGCCACTACACCCCTTTACCCCGGCCAGGTGTGTGTGTGTGTGTGTGTGTGTGTGTGTGTGTGTGTGTGAACACTAGTGTGAGCACTTCCTTCAATCTGCCTGATGTTTGTGTTAATCCTCTTGTAACAGATTGGACTGCAGGTGTTTCTAGTGGTGGTGGCTCTGCTGTCAGTGCCAGTGCTGTTATTTGGGAGACCTCTGTACCTCTACTGGCTGCATCATGGCGGGAAGAGTCTGGGGGTCCACAGGGTGTGTCTGTGTTCTTGTGTATGTATGTGTTCGTATCTGATGTCACACGATATTGCATGGTACATTCATGGTCTGTTTGGTCCTACTAGCTCATACTCAACAACTAAATCAACAGAAAAAAAGAATACATTATTAGGGCTGTAGATCACATTAAAATACGGTAAATTGCATGGTACATTCATGGTCTGTTTGGTCCTACTAGCTCATACTCAACAACTAAATCAACAGAAAGAAAGAATACATTATTAGGGCTGTAGATCACATTAAAATACGGTAACACTTTATAGTAAGGTCCCATTAGTGAATATATTAACTTACATTAGCAATGAGCAATATATTTGTTACAGTATTTATTAATCTTTGTTAATGTTAGCTCAGGTCCATTAAATTATATTAACAGAGACAACTTATGATTTTAATGATGTATAAGTAAATGTTGAAATTAACATTAACTTAGATTAATAAATAATTTAGTCTCATTTTTTATTGTCATTTCATGTTAACTAATGTAGTTAACTGGGCGTGCTTTAACAACTGGAACCTTATTGTAAAGTTTTACCTAAAAAATTAACAAATGAATCGCACAAGTTTGTGATTGTTCATTATTAATCACACTTAACATTAAAATTAGTAATCAGTATATTTACACTTTTGATTCTTAAATATAGAATCCACATTTATTTAAATATATTATTCAAATTAATGATACATCATAATAGTGTTTGTAAAAATCTGCCTTTAATGCTGATTAAAATGATTAATCACACTTAACATTAAAATTAGTAATCAGTATATTTACACTTTTGATTCTTAAACAAATGTAGAATCCACATTTATTTAAATATATTATTCAAATTAATGATACATCATAATAGTGTTTGTAAAAATCTGCCTTTAATGCTGATTAAAATGTCTAATTCAATTAAACTAATTAAAATGTAAAATGCTGTTTTACAGTAATGAAATTCTGAATATAGTATAAAAAGAATCTCTATATATAAAACATTCAGATGCGTTACAGTAATGAGAAATTGAGAGAAACTGTTTAATTTGTCATAAAAATATAGAAAATCACAATACAAAACAATCTTAATCATAAAATAGGCATTTTCCTTATTCAAAATACTATTTCTTGTTGTTGTTTTTTTTATGATTTAGAGTGAAGTGTGACCTGCATGTTTTAGTGCGATTGACCCAAATGACAAATGTAGTCTTCAGATGTACAAACCCAATTCCAAAAAACTTGGGACACTGTACAAATTGTGAGTAAAAAAGGAATGGAATAATTTACAAATCTCATAAACTTATATTTTCACATGTGTGTAACAAAATGTATATATTGATGTGAGATGGACTGGTTAAAGAGGCGCAAAGATGCTACATCATATTACTTTGTGTGTAGGGCTACGAGAGAGTTCGGCGTGTGAGTGAAGAAGACCTGTCACCGTCTGTAGTCCATGATGAAGAGGAGGGACTAAGCGACTCAGGAGGGCCTCGGGAGGTTAAAGTTGACTGATCTCACATTCAGTCACCATTAAAACACAAAAGACTTACCTTGTATAAATGTCACTAACAGCATGTTTGTTCATTGGCAGTTTGATTTTGGAGACGTCTTCCTGCATCAAGCAATTCACACCATAGAGTACTGTTTGGGCTGTGTTTCCAACACGGCCTCCTATTTGCGTCTCTGGGCCCTGAGTCTCGCCCACGCCCGTGAGTGTCTGGCTATACATACAAAAACACATGTCATTACATCATGGCCATATGAATCTGTTTTCTAGACTATTTTTGAATATATTGTTTGTGTGTCACAGAGCTGTCAGAGGTACTGTGGGCGATGGTGATGCGTCTGGGTCTGAGGATGAGCTCCAGACTGGGCGTGCTTTTCCTTGTGCCTGTGTTCAGTGTCTTTGCCCTGCTCACCATCTCCATTCTCCTGGTCATGGAGGGTCTGTCCGCTTTCCTCCACGCACTGCGTCTTCACTGGTGAGCACATAGTCTCAGATACAGCCAGGTTTAATTATCAGAAATGGGATTTAAATTAAAAGGTCTTCTAGAAGAGACTTAATTTTATTTCCCTTTCAGAGTACTTATTTTTTAAATATTAAATTGGAAGTAGGGCTGCACGATGAATCATATTTTAATCATGATCACGATTTCTGCTTCGCTCGATTTATTAAGCATAATCATCTGCGGTATTTGCCTGCTATATGTTTATCCTGAAAACATTTCATTTTAAATTGGCATTTGCATTATCTTGCATTGGTAACAAGCGTCCACAAGCGCATATGGATGAAGTTGCCAGATGTCAAGAGCTTAATTCCCCCAATGAGCTTAAGCTTTTAAGCTTTCCCTTAAATTGTGACCCTGGACCAGAAAACCTGTCATAAGGGTGACTTTTTTTAAATTGAGATTTATATATCATCTGAAAGCTGAATAAATAAGCTTTCCATTGATGAATGGCTTGTTAGGATAGGACAATATTTGGCCGAGATACAACTATTTGAAAATCTGGAATCTGAGGGTGCAAAAAAATCTAAATACTGAGAAAATCGCCTTTAAATGTAATATCATCCAAAGATTCAGAGACTCTGGAACAATCTCTGTGCATAAGTGTCAAGGCTGGAAAACCATACTGGATGCCCGTGATCTTCGGGCCC
>NW_015506521.1:43783-54774 GCF_001515645.1 Sinocyclocheilus grahami
ATGGAACATGATCTTTACTTGATATCCTAATGATTTTTGGCATAAAAGAAAAATCGATAATTTTGACCCATACAATGTATTTTTGACACTTGCTACAAATATACCCCAGCGACTTAAGACTGGTTTTGTGGTCCAGGGTCACAATTTATACATTTCTTCCTAGTGGTTTACTTAATCTCCCCAACCTGGCAACCATGCGTACGTGTGCCGTCTACATTAGAGAAAAAGCTGTAATAAGCTAAAAACACTGGCAAACATGTAAGTAATCTCTACTGAGATATTCTTCTTGAATAAAAGTGTAAAACAGCCTGTTTTTCTTTCACACGGACGTCTGTGCTGTCAAATCTGCAAGCAAACCATGCGAGTTGATGTTCTCGTGATTTGTGCCTATGTGAAAGGGCAAAAATTCTGATGAAATGGAAAAAATTACGTTATAATAATAATATTATTTATATTTTATTGCAAAATATTCATGATTTAACCATTATTGTGCAGCCCTAATTTTAAGTTAATATTAATATTTTCAGTTACATTTAAAATTAAAATTAATATTTTGAAATATTATGTTATAAAGAAATCTGTATTTCTCTACCTTCTATTTATAGATTATTTTTAACTTTTTACTTTCTGCAGGGTGGAATTTCAGAACAAATTCTACAGTGGAACGGGAGTCAAATTTGCCCCCTTTGACTTCTCCCTGCTGCCCTCTGTCTTTGAGCAAGATGGGTTACTCTGACTACACAACACTTTGAACAGGACACTGTAGCTTATCATGACCTATTGACCTTTGGGCACTGGACAATGACCCAGCAGTTGACTAGGAAAAAACTTCTTGCACTGCAGAAGCTCGCACTGCGTTTAGAACAGGACGCTAACCTGACAGCCCGATTTGCACCAGTCCATATCAGATGTTTCAGGTGCAGGTTTATCAGTTGTGGTTCCATCGTGTGCTGTCATTTGAGGATTGTCAACAAAGTCCTGTTATTATATTTATCTTAAGAAATATGACTTGTATTTGGTACAACACCTTCATAAGCATTCACTGTCATATCGATTTTCAAAGTGCCATAACTATTTTTCAATGAACAGTTTTGTATGCTACGCTGAAATGTACTTTTGCTTGCTTTAGCTAGGTCTTAGAAAGAAAAAAAAAACTTTGCAGGTAAACTATGGTGTAGGTAATGCTACACTGTGCAATGAACAATGCCAAATAACAAATAATTTACAATGTGATATTAAAGCATAATTTACAACATTTAGCGTGTAAAGCAGTTTTCCAGGGTAGCATTTTTTGTTTGTTTTGTTCAAAATGAATTCTAAGACAATACTTTATTCATATTTAAAATGAAACACTTCGGTTTTTCAATACGTGTGTTCATGGTTTAAAGGGGTCATATGATGCTATTTTAAAGATTATTATTTTGTGTATTTGGTGTAACAGAATATGTTGACATGCTTTAATGGTCAAAAAAACACATTATTTTTCAAATACTGTATATTATTGTAGGTCCTCTATGCCCCGCCTCTCTCAAACACTTCGTTTTCTACAAAGTCCCTCCTTCCGACAAGCGAGCTTGTAACACTCCAAAGAGAAAGGAAAACTTGAAATCGCATCATATGACCCCTTTAAGAACTGGCAAACCTACAGATGGTCACGGGATTACAATTTTGTTTGCAGTGTGTTTTTCATCAACACTCCTGTAAATTTACATTTGTGTTTCAGTCGCTTATAAACAATCTATTATTATATAAATAGTGCAGAGTGGTGCTTTTGGTGATGTAATTAAGACCATTTCTTTCATGCATGATTCCTCTTATGAAGGATTTATTTAAAATCTGTCAAGTAGGTCATTCTGGACGAATCCATTCTCAGGACGAACCCATGAACAGATATATTTAATTTCGCTATATTACGCTTATTTCCTGTATGACGTGCTTTGCCAATCAAAGTGCATCAAAAATTAATGTTCAGACAAATATATAGGATTTCATACCAAAATACTCACGGAATTTAAACATTTGCAATAAATGTCCACCCCCGCTTGATTAAATGGTAGCTCCTGAAGAGTGCCATCCACGCATGCGCAGTTGGCGCAACCAAAGGCACACGAAATGGCGTCTGCTGCAGGTAAGAGCGGCGTTAAATCTTTTGTACCGTTTCATAGCACGTTAGAGATTTTTAAAAAATGTGTAAATGTGGATATACATTTTGTTGCCAGTTATAGTTATGTAGAGTAAGTTAACGTTATATGTTTCATAAAACGCGATGAATCTGTTAAATGTTTGTTATCGAGTTTGCCGGTGTGGTTCGAACCGGTTCCGTTTGTCTGCGTGTGAAAATGGGGGAGGGGGTCGAAAACTGCGGCACTTTACATTTTGCTTGGCTTCAGACACATCCAAGTCATTTCTTTAGCTGATATCACACGAATTTACCGTAATTATTTTATACCCATCTTATTTCATTTTGAGCACCAATTTACATGTGCCGGTCTGTTGCTTGGCAACGCTCGAGCGAAGAAGCGGGCTAATTGTTAGCACGGGAGCTCAGCTCGTATGTCTGTTGTGAATGATGTTCAGATGTGTTAATAATCCGCTGCTATTCATAATCCTGTAAATATAAATCACAACATTACTCTGTTTCAACATCAGTTGTACAATGCGAGTCACTAGAATCAAAACGGTTCTTATTCTTTCCTTTTTTTGTCGAGTTAATTTGTGAGTGGCGCTTGCTCATTGAAACTTACCACCCATTCTCTCACCTCTATTACACTAATATTTATATATATATATACACACAGGTGCATTTCAATAAATTAGAATGTCATGGAAAATTCGGTAATTCAACTGAAATTGTGAAACTCGTGTATTAAATAAATTCAATGCACACAGACTGAAGTAGTTTAAGTCTTTGGTTCTTTTAATTGTGATGATTTTGGCTCACATTTAACAAATACCCACCAATTCACTATCTCAACTAATTAGAATACTTCATAAGACCAATAAAAAAAACATTTTTAGTGAATTGTTGGTCTTCTGGAAAGTATGTTCATTTACTGTACATGTACTCAATACTTGGTAGGGGCTCCTTTTGCTTTAATTACTGCCTCAATTCGGCGTGGCATGGAGGTGATTTTTATACTATATTTTCTTCATTACCTTATTAGTTTGTGTTTAGAATGAGCCAAGATAGGCGTTTTAAGTGTATATGACCGTACGTTCATTCGACTCTGTGACTCAAAGTCGTTGTTTTTGTGAATGAATTTGATATTTTAAATAAATGTTGTGTTCTTCTTGCAGATTACAACAGTTTCGGACAGGCTGGAAGCCAACAGGGGTATGTATAACAGTTCTCATGATACTCTTTTTTTTTTTTTTGCAGTCTTTATAAAGAAGGTTTATCCTTATTCACTAATAATGGACACCTGGTGCATTCATGTTTAGTCATGGAAATGTGCTGGTCAAAATATGAGGCAATCCTGTATGTAACGGTTGTGTGGGCTTATCATGAATAAACTGAGAAAACCATCTTATATTATTAGGTACAGCTCCTATGCTGCCCAGCCCTCTCAACAGGGTTATGCACAGGGCACTCAGGTAAACATCATCCTAAATTATTTTCTTTTTTCCGTGCTTTTTGTCAAGATAATTACGAAACAGGAGCTGTTAATGCAGCCTGGTGCAAGTGACTTTCTATATATGCTTGCTTTTTGTTGTGTAGCAGTCGTATGGTCAACAGCAAGGCTACGGTTCATACAGCCAACCGGCTGACTCGACCTACTCCCAGACCAGCAGCTCCTCGAGCAGTTATGGCCAGCAGGCATATGGATCATCCTATGGACAGCAACCACCAGCCAGTGGTATGTTATTTTTGACCTTTGATCCATTTTTGTGGTATTAAAACCAAGGTCAATTTCTCCAGTATCTCCAAGCAGTGTGTTTATTCAGTAACTTCATTTTTACCCTTTGTAGGTGGTTATAATGCCACTCCGGCCGCTCCGCAGAGCTACAGTCAGCCTGTGCAGGGATATGGAGGCAGCAGCTACGATTCCACCACAGCTGCTGCCTCATCGACCAGCAATAGCCAGACCTCTTATGCTGGGCAGGCCAGTTACAGTGCCCAGTCTGCATATCCTGGATATGGACAACAGCCTGCTTCTGCTACGCCCCCCAGGTATTGGGCTTACTCTGTTCTTCTTAGTCCCCTAAAGATTGGCAACGTATTTGAGTTGGTCACCGATTGTAATTTGTGTCCTTAAGCAGCTACAGTTCTGGCACCCAGCAGCCCTCTGGATATGAGCAGAGCTCGTATACCCAGCAGCCTCAGCAAAACTCTTATTCTCAGCAGCAGCAGGGAGGATACCAGGGCCAACAAGGAAGCTATGGACAGCAGAGCTCCTACAGCCAGCAGGGAGGATATCAACAAACTCCTTCCCAGCAGCAACAGGCTCCGACTACCAGCTACGCCCCACCTTCTGGGTCTTATGGACAGCCCTCTGCTAGCCAATACGGACAGCAGGGCAGTACTGGAGGAGGCTATGGCCAGTCAGACTATAAACCACCCAACCAGTATGGTAAGTCTGGCAGTAAGCTTGGCAGAGACTGTCTTATCCAAATGTGAAAGCTTTAGTGAGACAATTTTCTTTCACAGGTAATTACAGACAGGACCATCAAAACGGCATGGGCAGAGGTGGTTACTCGGGCCCTGAATCTGGAGGATATGGGGGCCCTGGAGAGGGCCGAGGCATGGGAGGGGGGGAGAACCGCGGGCGTGGCCGGGGTGGGTTTGACCGGGGGATGATGCGAGGAGGTGGTGGCATGCGAGGGGGCATGAGCCGTGGAGGCATGGGGTAAGTGTGCGTTTGTGCAGTCTCACCTCACCACCTCTCTTTCCCTCAGACAGGAGCTGAAAGAGGCAATACAGGGCTGAGAGCCGTGCTATATGCTTAAATCAGCAGAAATGTAACTTCATTATTTGGAGCCAAAGCTTGAGTCATAACTGTAATCTGACTTTCTTGTTATCAAAAATCGTGTTTGAATTGATATATCAGAATCTTGAGTATTGAAGCTTTTTTCAAAATTTAGTTTGATGATAAATCCATGCAATTGTTTTGACGAGATACCAAACTGATTTTAAATCCTCAAGTGCTGCTGCTCTCAGCTCTACCTCATTATATCCTAAGGTAAGATGATCGAGAATGTGCTTTGGGGAAAGTTATAATAATTTCAGTCTCTCATATTCCCTTTATCATTAAATATATTTGAGGGATCTTAATTCACATGAAGGATTTATTAAGTTTCGGGATGCACCAAAATAAAAATTCTGGGACAAAACCGAAAATTCTGGATGCATTTGGCTAAAAACCGAAAATGCTTTGTAATAATTATTTATTATTTTATTAAATAATATCAACAAATTTTATAAGACATCTGAATAATAATAAAAAACAAGCCAATGAAACAACCACACTTTTATTGAAAGTAACACAAAATTGGAAAGAAAACATATTAATATTAAATATCATTTTTTAAAAATTAAAAAATGTTATTTTTATTCAGTATTATCTGACCATAGGAGCAGAGCATAGCGGGAGCAGATCAGTGAATGAGAGGGTAGCGTCATTTTACCAGTGTTGCCCAGTACAGCTGTATTACACCATGCTACAGCACAGTAGCACTGTTGCAAACAGGAACAAGTATACTACATAGAAATTTCCTGCCAGTGCGTTATTTGAGCGGACTTTGCTTTTTCGGTGAGCATGAGGGGTACATGAGCGGAACACACATTCATAGAGCGGAGCATCACACCGTGCAGTGACGAGGGCTAGAGGGAGAGTGAAACCTGCGCACTGAACACTGCCAGGCGGTGTGGCACACCGTATATTTTCAGCGGCTGAAATTTTGGTGCATCCCTAATTACACATAATTAAACAGTGGGAAGGCACAGTTCATTAGATCTGTGCTCCAAATGTAATAACGTTGTCAGTGCATAGTGTGATCCTTTAGGATAAATCCAAAAGGTTTATTAATCACTCCAAATGGGATTCTGTAGGTCTGCCTGCGAATTATTTTCAAATAGTCTCATTAATTCTTTTACTCATTTACTCTCAATTGTAAGTGAAATTTAGGGTTATTTTAGAAAGACAAAGGTGTTAAAATGGGTAACATTTACTAGCATTGACCATAAATATCAGTGCAGGTTTTGAAAATGTTTCTAGTAGGTGTAGTATTGCATAAAATTCACATAGTTTTATAATAAACGATATTGGTTCCCAAAGATGACTTACAATGCTGCCAAAAGCAGGAAGCTAACACAAAATAAATATGAAAGTGAATGCAGTGATGCTTGACACAAAACTGTTACTACAGAACTGCTTGTCCCTTCATTATTATAATATTATCATTATTAATGTGTCCCCTGCTCTGCATGTTAAAATATTTGTTGTATTACTAGACTTATTTAACTGAGCTTGTGCAATACTACATTTAAAGTAAATTATTTTGGCTATGAAGGTAAGCTCCAAACAGTTCAAATACACTGCATTCATTTTCCCTAATAAAAAAGGGTATGTTTTCTTTATCTGTCACGCATTTGGATTGCAATTGTCTTGTGCATTATGAAACTTTTTCTTTAACATGCTTTGTCGCATTTATATGCTACAGGTAACAAAGTGAGAGCCATGTAAACACATCAATACTTTTACAGTACCACTACTCAGTTCTGAGTCTGGGCCGGCAGCCTTTTGAAATGGGGACTTAAAGTTGGTGGTGTCAAGAGGTGTTCCAAATGTGTTTTTCCTACAGGAATGAGAAAATCTTGTTTTGCAACCAAAGAAAAACTGTAATAATGACCTAAACATACAAGTTTACGCTTTTTATAAAAGTGTTTTGATAGCTTTTTTTGTGTGTGTGTGTGTTGTGTAATTATATCCGAAACATTTCTGTAAAGAGAAAAGTGGTGTTATGGTTTACCTGCTTTTTATTTTTTATTTGACTAAAATGCATGTACCACCTTTATGTAAGCAGATTGTTTCAGATACAGCCACAAACATGCTACTCCTGCATCTTGGTGCATTTGCCACCAACATGCGATTAGATCATTAGTGAAGACCAATATTTTCAACATTTGGGTATAGTTTTAAATATTGCATAATCTCGTTTTCATTTAGAGTTGGTAGCAGGCCTGTGTCTGAAACAATTACATCTCAATTACAGTGTACACATTTCTGGGGTTTTCCACCTACAGTAGTAATAAAGATCAACCCTCACTTCTACTCTATACAACCCCAATACTGTTCAGCCACTAATGTCATAATGTCAAGTCGAGCAAGTCAGGCGCAGTGCACAGACATTGTAATGCTACAGCACCCCAACTGAGTGTTACTCTCAACAATATTGTGTTTTATAAAGGGAGCTTGTTGAGGTTTAAGAGTCAGTTAGAACTGTGAAAAACTGCCCCCATTACCCTTTTTGTGGTACCAAAGTGGCTGTTTTAAGGGATATCGCCTTCATATCTTCGCTTATTCCCCCCAGCATCGCTGGAGACAGAGGTGGCTTCATTAAGCCTGGTGGTAAGTTTAATGAGAATCACAAGACCATACACTAGAATTCTCTACCTTTTATGGGTGTTTTTCAGAAGGGAAATAATTAATGCCTTGCAGAACTACACTGCCGGCTAGAATTAAAGAGTTCAACTTTTTCCATTGGTTGTATAGGAATGGTTCAGACCTATTTTTATTGGTTAAAAATCCTGAGTGTGGACTCCAATGAAAGGCTACTTTTGCCCTTATAATCAGGAGTTAATGGTAACTGGCCGACCCAGCCATGTATAGTATCACCATTTCAGTGTTTCACTCTTTTATTAAATTTTATATGATATCAGGTATGGAGTCCAATTTGGGTCCTTGGTTTTCAAGGGTTTTTGCAAATATATTTTTCTATTTAAGGCACACTGGAATAAAAACTAGGTAACTTTTGAATAGTTTCCTCTTAATACTTTTTCACAATAATCAAACCATTCTTGGGTCAACAGCATCATGGTATTTATGTCTGAATGGTCAGAAAGAGTGTGCCGGGGCAGTCTTGACCAAAAAAATGGTAGTATAATATTGTCAGGTGCTTGAGAAGCTACGCTTTTAAACTAACTTATTTCTCACTTTCTTTTACTCCTGGTATCCTGCTTGATGCAAACCTGAAACAGATGGTGACAAGGGTAAGTTTGGATTAAAAAATTTGTATTTGTCCTTTTCATCTATTTTTGTCAACAACAACTGCTTTTAACACTGCATGTTCTCTGCAGGACGTCCAGAGGAGCAGGATGACTCTGAAAACAGCACTATCTACATCACTGGGCTGACTGAGAACGCTACATTGGAAGAAGTTGCTGACTTTTTCAAGCACAGTGGAATCATTAGGGTACTTAATAGTCTTTTTCAGTAAGATGAAATGGCTTCGGAAAGATGGATGGCTTGTTGTTTATCCATGTTACTATTGGTCTAATACTGAAACATGTAAAGGGTTGGGTTACACCATGTGTCAAATGGTCTTTTATTGAATTTCTTGAAAGTTATGATTGAATATTGTTTAATTTTTCTTTCCAAGATAAACAAACGGACGGGCCTGGCTGCTGTCAACATATATACAGATAAAGAGACTGGGAAACCTAAAGGTGATGCCACCTTATCCTACGAAGAGCCTCCATCTGCAAAGGCAGCAGTCGAGTGGTTTGATGGTGTGTTGAACTTAACTGAAATCATTCCAGAATGTTTGTCCCTTTCATCATGAGTCCTCAAGATAAATAATGTTTTCCCATTAGGAAAAGATTTCCAGGGGAAGAAGCTGAAGGTTTCCATGGCCCGGCGCAAGCCCATGATGGGAATGATGCGTGGGGGCATGCCAATGAGAGGAGACCGAGGTGGCATGATGGGACGAGGAGGTACACCGTTTTAGAAGCAACAGAAAACCTCTTAAGTTTCTGTTTTTCTTTACTGAAATGTCTAACTGTTAAGTTGGAATTGGCTCTTCTCCTGCAGGAATGATGGGTCGTGGTGGGATGAGCAGAGGTGGTGATCGAGGAGGATTCATGCCACGTGGGGGTCCCAGGGGAATGGGCCGCGGAGGACCTACAGGAGGAAACATGCAACAGAGGGCAGGAGATTGGCAGTGTCCAAATGCGTATGTATTTCAGTAGTTGTACAGTATTACAAAACGACCCATGTATTGCCTTCAGCCTCTGATTTTGAGTCTTTGTTTTTCTAGGGGATGTGGAAACCAAAACTTCGCCTGGAGAATGGAGTGTAACCAGTGCAAGGCACCCAAACCTGAAGGCTTTGGACCTCCTCCCTTCCCTCCTCCAGGTTGCTGTCTTTTGTATTCAAACAACGGTGCTTCAGGTATTTGCATTGCTAGTATTCACTAACTGTCTTTTGGGGTTCAGGTGGTGACCGTGGTCGTGGTGGACCAGGTGGGATGCGTGGCGGCCGTGGAATGGACCGTGGAGGGCCCGGTGGATTCCGTGGAGGCAGAGGTGGGGATCGTGGAGGATTCAGAGGAGGGCGTGGCATGGACAGAGGCGGTTTTGGAGGAAGGGGTCGTGGTGGGCCTCCTATGGATGACATGGGAAGAAGGGGGCGAGGAATGGGACCGCCTGGCAAAATGGATATGAAGTGAGTATGTTTCTGTGGAAGTGTGATTGAATGAAGTGTGGTTTCGTAGCCACAAAAGAACAGAAATGCATGATTTATTTATTTTTTGCAGGGGAGACCATCGTCAGGAACGGCGAGAAAGACCATATTGAGGGATGCCTCGCTGGTCAACATCTCCCCACACCTGTTTGTTTTTCACTTGATTTTAAAGTTGCAATTCCATATTTATAAATGGTTAGTATGGAACTCGTTACTGCTTTGCCGTTAGTCCTCAGTGATTGTTTTATTATTTTTTTTCACTTTTGTGTTTTGTGCTTGCTTTTCTGGTCCAGAAATGTAATTGAAACCAGATGCACATGTAAATGCAGGGTGTTCAGTGTGCCATTTGGATTAGTCAGAAATATATTTGTGGAACAATGTGAATTTTTTTTTTTTTTTTAATTCCCATTACCCCTCATTTGCTTTACTGAAAAACATTTTGTGGGGGTTTTAAATGCATGGCTGTAAATACTTATGCCATGTACTTGTTTTCTGCATTTACTGTCATTACTTCACCTAAATAATGTAGCATCTTCGGTGTGACTGAGTAATGTAAATAGCTGATGCTATTCAGCCCGTTACGTCATTTCAAACAGTGTTAAAAGAATTCCCCTAAAAAAATAAAATTCTGGAAAATTTTTTTTACTTGCTTTCGTTCGTGTTCGATGCAGTTATTTATTAATTTTTTTAAGTGCCATCTACTAGAGCAGGGATCTCCAAACTCGGTGCTGGAGGGCCGGTGTCCTGCAGAGTTTAGCTCCAACCCTAATCAAACACACCTGAAGCAGCTAATCAAGCTCTTAATAGGTATACTTGAAACTTCCAGGCAGGTGTGTTGAGGCGAGTTGAAGCTAAACTCTACAGGACAGCGGCCCTCCAGGACCGAGTTTGGTGACCCTGACCCCTGTACTAGAGAATAAATCCGTTCTGAACGGACAATATGCACGAACGCTGCTTACGTATTTCCTGTAGAATGACTATTGTCCACAGAACTGCTGTATTACCCAGGTTCATCCAGAAATCCTGTGTATCGCACAAACATTATCATTTTAATTATGAAAAAAGCCATTATGGAGGAGGGCGAGCTGGACGTCATTTCTTTAAATTTCTACTTTTGTCGTCTGAAAAAGAAAAAGAAGGGAACAACATGCATTAGAACAACACTAGGGTGTAGCGTCTGGACCACTCCAACACACAATATATATTTTGTTAGCTAGATTTCACAAATACTTTGTAACACCCCAGGACGCCGAACAAGACCCTGGTTTCATGGTAACCCGATACATTTACAACCTTGTGGAATGCGAGCCG
>NW_015506521.1:54851-68748 GCF_001515645.1 Sinocyclocheilus grahami
CCTCTCGTGGATAGTATAGCGCACTGCGTTGAAGACATCAGTTCAGAAACACAAATATAAAGCGGAGAGGAAAAACGCCGCATGACTTTGCAGCACCAAAAGCCATAATGCAAGGGAGCAAGAATCTATTCGATATCGGCCCTGCTGCACTCATGCCAAGCGCATCTCGGGATGCATACTTTAGCTCTTACACGCCTGTGCATCCTCGCACCCGTTCTCCTCTCTAATGTCTTTGCGTCATTTGGCAGATTCTGAGCAATCTGTGCGTCCGCGATGCATCTACCCCCAGCAGCATCAGCTTTCCAGCGCATCCCGCAGAAGCGCCGCCTCTCCTCGCTCGTGCCCTAACCGTGTTGCATTCATGCGAAGGGACGCGCGAGGTTAACGGGAGGAGGGCAGATGTGAGGCAGACAGCAGCGACATGACCGAACTGGTGGTGCGGACCCTTCCGTCTCCTTCAGGTGTGCAGGGTCCCGGGCCGGACACTTATAAAGGATGGCTCTTTAAATGGACCAACTACCTGAAGGGTTACCAGCGCCGGTGGTTCGTCCTGAGCAACGGCCTCCTGTCGTACTACAGGTAGGTGCGTTGCGTTTGGGTTGATGCGCACGAGGAGCGCTGGAGTCTCTCGGTGCGCATGACTTTGCTGTGTCACCCTTTTCACCCGCGGTACATTATTTGACCTTATTTGGGATAGGAGTTGCTCAGAAGTTTAATTAAAAGGCTTGCTCGTGTTGTGGGCACCCTTGACATATTTAAGCACTAGTCATTCCTTAGCTACCCATTCTGCAACAATGCCTCTCCTGTTTATAGTTAGTAATGGGGACATCTGAAGCATCTAGCCTAGATCAAGTTTGCACCCTGCTTCAAGGGCCTTACTGAGAAACACTATTTAATATGCATATAGTATACAGTGTATTTATGTTTATAGAACACTGATCATACTTCTGTTTTTAAAATGTATCACCAGCATAACAATTTGAGCGAAAAACAAACATGAATGTCTTTTTAGCTGCATTTGTGTAAAACCTGGTGTAAAACACATTGTGCTTCAGTTCAGTCTGTAGAAAGTAGTTAAATGCTCAGTGTCATAAATTTGCCTTGATTTCATTAGAGACCTTTGGGACACTCTGTTTCCCTGAAATAATAATGCCTGATTTTAATGTGTGTTTTGTATGTTCTATTTTAAATCTTATTAAGGTTATTACTCTCACTTGATAATTGCTTTTGTACCCTTCAGAGGCCTTTTCGTCATTGCAGCTGTAAATATTAGCTTGCTATACTGCAGTGTGGATTTAGTATGGATTTGATATTAATGATGCTCTGATTCAGCACTCTTGGACTCAGAAATCCTGCAGTCATATTATGTTGTATTTGACCGGCGTTTTTCAGTGGTCGACGGCAATGCTGAGATCTAGTGAGGAGGGTACTACTAATAAAATGTAAATAAATATGGTAGAATGCTAGGGAATAGCAAATGAGATGAAAATAGCTGAAATATGAGTAAATACAGTCAAATCAAATGTAAAAAAAATTTGCACACTAATGATATATTCACTTAAAACAATAAAACTTTTACAGTATTTTCTACAGTAATGACAATAGTAAATTCAATCAAAATAACGAAATAATAAAAAGAAATATTTTTTAACACAATAATTACTTAGTATACTTTAGTCACTCATATTAATAAAATTATGATTCTTTACTTTGTAGTTATTCACAATAACAAATTCACTCATAATAATAAAATAATACAAATATTTTACACGATAATTACTCGCAATAATAAAGTCTCTCATAATAAAATCAAATATTTTACACGATAATTACTCATTAATAAATTCTCTCATTATAATAAAATAAAAATATTGTTTACAGCACAATCAAAGGCCTAAATGCACTCATAGTAATAAAATAATAGAAGTAAACTTTTATAGCATAATCGCTCATAATAATAAAATAATGATAATAAGTATTTACTCAATTATTTACAATAATAATTTCGCTCAATGATAAAATAATAAAAATAGATGATTATTTTACACAATAATTATAGTAATTCACTTATAATGGTAAAACAATAAAAGTACATTATTTTTACAGCATAATTGACCCTTCGCAAAGACCCGCCCCCTTAGTTACTGTTGTTACGTCAGACAAGCCATGGCATGGTGCTCTCACGCTACACATCATGTTCTCACACAGGGAAAAATACATTGCGGAGCAAAGAGGAAACTGACAACACGCCGACAGACAAGTAGGAAACAAAGTCTCAGCTTTCAAATGTTGTCATTTATTAAGAAATTCAAATTTTGTGGCTCTTTAATGTGTCATTACTGATCGCTGTAACGCCTCCGTTCAAGCGGCACGTGAACCGATCATCTCTTCCTCTTTACTAGTTATAGCAGGAAATAAACATGAATGAACATCAGAAGATATCTTGTTGGTTCAACCACTGAAAGACCTCAATATACACAATTTTTCAAGTTCACGTCCACCGACATTCTACTCTCCAACAATGTCAGATTTGGAGTTATGATCGGTCAGATCACCTGTCAATCAAACTCCAGATGCAGGGTCAATTACTCACAATGTGCATTAAAACTATTGTCAAGACTGCAAGTAGATTTTGGAACTGACACACTTATGCTGAGCATCTCCCAAATGGCCAGTTAATCGTCTGGCTGATATATCAGACTATCACTAGCATATGGCTGTGTTTGTGATGCTGTGGATCTCTGACTTTCAGCTAGCTGCTTCTTAAACCCATGTCTGTGTGTGTTTGTGTATATGTAAATGTGTCTGTAGGACTCAAGCAGAAATGGCACACACCTGCCGAGGCACGATTACCTTGGCGACGGTGCACATAGAGGTGGGTGACACCTGTCACTTTGTGTTGACGAGTGGGGGGCGGAGCTACCACCTGAAGGCGTATTCAGAGGGGGAGTGCCAGCGCTGGGTTTCTGCTCTGCAGCAGGCCAAAGCAAACGCCACTCAAATGATGCCCCATTCAGGTGAGTGACGGGTCACAGTGCCAATCAAAAGCATCCCAGAATGCAGTTGGTGTGCAAAGCTGTAGTTGGTGACTTTGAATGAATGTGATGAAATATATGATGGATTTGTTTAATAACGTTTGCTCACTAGATAATTCCCATCATTTTCAGGTTTGAAAACTTTACTAATATTTCAAATGTGTTAAATGGGCATAATAAAGAATGAGAAGTGGTGTCGACGTGTTTGTTATTAAGTAATCTGTCTTGGTATTCAGGCTTTAATAATACATTTATGTCAACCATATACATTATTTTTAAACAGGTATGCATTCTTACCTTCTCGTGCCTTTTATTGTATGTAGTAGAACTCAACAGGAATGTCCTTTTCTGTCTCAAAGCACTTAAATAAGTGCATGTTCCATATTATTTATTGCAGATTTACCAACCAGTTTAATCTGATCTCACATGTAAAGGCTGAGAACATGAATGCACAGTAAAATGATATCCTACGTAAAACATTTGTTCCTATGTTTTGAACACTATATTTATATATATAAAAAATAAATAAATAAATAAAATATATATTTATATATATAATAAATTATATATAATATATAATAAATTTCCCTGTTTATTCCAAAAAAAAGACCCTTTCTATAATGAAAAAGAAAGAAAAAAGCATTGCATTGTTTAAGCAAATGCCACTAGGGGGTAGCATTGTTCAAGATTTTATTTTTATATATATATTTATAAATACGCAATTATATGCAAAGTAATTATTATTTCATCATAACTATTATGCATAAAATGTGTTTATTTTTTGTGTTACATTTAATAAACACATTTCATTGTTTTCCTACCGATATTTGAAAATAATAAATTATTATTATTTTCAAAAATAATTATTTTTTTATTTCACTTCTCAAGTTTTTGTTATTTCTTAGCTTGAGAAAACACATTACTGTCTTGCAGCTAAAAATATATCAACATATTTGATCTTTGAATTGGACAGATCACTTTACACTGTTTCCGGCTCCTCCTGTATTATTGCATTTACATGAGTCTCTTTTCTTGTACAGTTTGATGCCAAACGTGGTTAATTTGCATACTGCACACCTTCCCATTCGGATGATATCATGTGCTGCTGAATGGAGTGACGAGCATATAAGCTCCACCCACTGTGCCTCTTGGAGAATGTGAGGGGAAAGAGGGAGGGTGAGAAGGAAAACAGGAGTGAGAGGGATGGGAGGGAAGCTGGGAATGTGACTGAGGAGACCGAGAGGGAACGCTTCATTTTAACATCATCTTCACTAAATAAGCTTTGCTCGCTTTGTATTTATCAATGATTCGATCCTGTCGAGAAAAGGTAAGAAAAATTATGAATACATATGTTTGATTGGCATTAAGCATTTGTCTTAGTGGAAAATAAATTCAGACTTCATAGATGCTTTAGCCTAGTATTACATGCATTTGATGGAATAGTCCGTTTCACTTACCAAATCAGCTTTCCTTTCAGCCTTGATTTCAAAGTTCTGTATGCAGTAGCTTTTTTAATAATCAGTTATGAGTGGGAATGAGTGTATTATTATAGATTCTCTGAAGCACATTGTGGCTACTCTATCAATCCGTTCACATTTAATAGAACTTGTTTATATTTGCATGTGGTCACTTACTTTTTTATGGGCCAAATACATTTAGTGCTTACAGCTTAGTCTCAGGATTTGAATTGGGAACCTATTGAGCTAATGTTGGATAATATGCTACATGTTTAATAACAATATAACTACATTTGAACGTTTTCTGAAGTGAATGTGAGCGATGATTGCTCACCAAATTCTTGGTTTCAAAAGAGTCCACATTTAGGCTTCTTTGAGTGTGGTCCGTAAGTTGTGTTGTAAGTGTGAGAAACACGACTCGGTGCAGAGCAGATTATCTGTGATACAAAGTAAGCAGGCTGATGGGACAAATTGGATTGTCAGGCAGCCAGTGAACTTAACCTTCGCTTGTTTTCGAAGATCCTTCCAGTCTTTTACGCTTGCCTCCACACGTTGGATCTTCCCAGTTCTGCGATCCGCTGTTAGTTTAGGTGTGGTTATTCAGGGATGAGTCACTCGTGTATCTCCAGCAGGTCAGAGGAAGGTGATCTTTAATTGATTCTCCAGCGCTGGTGCTTTTCCTCTTACGCCTGCCGAGGTTGAGCGAGCCTCTCTCGTTCTCTCTATTTTAATCCCACCTTCAGGACTCCCTCTGTCTGCAGATGTGGCTCTGTGATGTAAGATGCAGCGTTGGCAGGAGACACAGGCACACAATAGCTGTAAATGGGTCATCAGACTGGAGGAGTTCTCATTCTCTCCTCTTTGATTCTGCTCTCTAGAGATCCACGCTAATCCACTTTCCACCAATTGTTTTCTTGGCAAGCAGAAAATTGCAGTCTTTTGCTTGGATTAGTTTGAAGACGCTACAGTTTGGGTAGAAAGATTGAAGCTGGCATTTCAGTGATCGTGTAATCTTTGCAGCTGATGGGTTCTGCTTGAATTGATCCTCACTTGAAAAATAATCTAACTTGTAAAAAGTTTTTTTTTAACAGGAGTCGGTGTATTATATTGTGTGAACTCAAGAATACTCTAAAAATGTTTCTAGCAAAAATAATTTTGTTGACCTTACTTGGATACTCATGCGTTTGATCAAAGTAAGTATATAGTATGTTGCAAAAGCAGGCATTATTTTATTATAATAAATGGACTTCCTTTCCTTGTTCAGTATTAACCAATATCCAGAACCAATTTTTAGTTACTGGTTTATTTTTGTTTTCTGATTGACAAAATAAATAATAATAAGACTATATAAAAATGAAGTAATTCATCGTAAATAAAAGTAATGCTATATAATAAATAATTAATATTACAATGAAAAAATGAAAAATGTATATACATTAATTTATATGCTTTTCGCCACAATAAATAATCATAATACTACAGTGAAAATCAAAAAACAAAATATTAATATTTTAATATTAATATTATTATCATTCAGTAATAAATTATGAAAAGTTGATATGTAAATGGTTGCAAATTCATTTTTGTGTCTGTTTTAGGGGCTATGTCTAACTGTTAAGCTTATATCAATGCATTATTATTGAAGTATTATCAATTATTATTTATTATTAATTATGCAAACAATGTTTAAGTGTTTTATAATTTTGTATTCTCAATCATATTCTCACTTAGGCTGCATTTATTTGATCAAAAATACAGTAAAAACAGTAATGAGAATTATTAGTGCAATTTAACATTTAAATGTGAATATATTGTAAAATGTCATTTATTCCTGTGATCAAAGCTGAATTTTCAGCATCGTAACGCCAGTCTTCAGTGTCACATGATCCTTCAGAAATCTTTCTGATATGCTGATTTGCTGCTCAAGAAACCTTTATTATTATTATCAATGTTGAAAATGGTTGTGCTGCTTCATATTTTTGCTGGAACTGTGATACGTATTTTTTAGATATAACATATTTCACATATGACACAGACCGGGTCACCTGATGATCTGATCAGGGTGCAGCAGGTCGTTTAAAGGTCGCGTTTCTACCCTTTTGTCTCCAGTCTCTGATATACAGACTGAGTGAGTTTCAGTTAACAGTGTGCCAGCATGTGGACTGCTCATCTCCTCGTGTAGCCGCCTCAGGCTCATACAAGCAAGTGCTTCCAAAAATGTCTTACAAGATGCAATTTACAGCCTGTTCTCATCTATTGTCCAGTGAGTGATGGTCATGTTGTGTGAGAGAGCAGGCAAAGCGAGACGCATTAGCCCATGTTGTTGTGGGTTTTTTTCATTCTCCTTATAGCTTCTAAAAATAGCCATCCTCCCAATTGCATGGGATCTTGTTTCCATGGTAACGGTGTTCATTCACAGAAATCTGGTTGCTGGTTATTATGACGCCTCTCTTTCACACTTGCTCATTCAGTCATCTACTGCCCACATTCAATTGTGATGTCCTTCAGCTCTATAATGACATCTAAATCTGGATCTTTCTCCCTCTGATTGCTTTCTGTCTGTTTGAGCATGTTATCTCTCTCTCTTTCTCCGATGGCCATCTCCTCCCATTACAGCTTCTGTTCATCTCTGTGGTCATTTTTCAGCATCCATTTAAAGCCTGGCTGAAAAATATACTTGTAATTGAAAAGACATCCACAAAAGGACAGTTTTAGTTCTCAGCTGTCACGTCAGACCCCTCCAGCACTGCGTCTGTGTGTGTTTGTGCTATTTATAAAGTTATTTTAGTTCAGCATGCAGCGCTGCAGTAAATTTTGGGCTGCAGAACATCATAACACATAATAACTTCACTTATTTGAAGGAATGCGCCATACTTTTGATTACCACAGGTATTTATTTTGAATTGCCCATCAGTTTGACAAATAAAGACAATTAAAAAGTGCACATACAGAAATGTGCTTACGTTGGAAGTCTGTAGCAGGGGTTTCAAACTTTTGAATGCCAAGGACCCCCAAATATGACGATCCCCTTGAGCTATTATTTTTGCTATGTGAGAAAAATATTATTATAAAGACAACATTCAAAAAAGAAATATTCATTATTATTCATATTATTACGATACAATTATTATTATTATTACAATAATTGTTTTGACAAATTAAAACTTATACAAATATATTTTCATAATCATTATCACAATAAATAGTGATCTAAAGCAACACATTTGTTTCCCACTAAAAGTTTCCACAAACCCCCTAAAACTGTGCTTCTTTCAAAGTTGCTTTGGACCTGTAGTGATTTAAAAGCTATACAAATAAATATGAAATATGTAATAATATTTTTCACATAATATTATAGTAATTTCTTTTAGCTTTAGTGCAATGGCAATATAACATAAATGGCAATCAACACATTTTTAAACAATACATCCTTATAATATCACTCATATAATTCACACAGTATTAAAATAAAATATGAGCTGAGGGCTGGATGTGTTAAATTATTTTCTGTGGTAATCGAGAGCATGTCACATGCTGTCAATGTGCCTTTTTCGGAGTACATGGCGTATTTAAATTGACGCAAATGAAAATGAGGCTGTACTGGATATATGTTCAATTGTTTGTACTTTTTCAAATCCCATAAAGTTCAGCTAATGGAACTTTTTTGGAAAGACATATTGTCAATGTTTTGATGGCTTTTCCTACATACAGTACATACAGCCCATCGAAAAGACAGCACTTTTTTGTTTTCATTCATGTAAAATTAAAAACAGAGCTGCACTTCACTTACATTTAGTCATTTAGCAAATGAGGACAATGGAAGCAATCAAAACCAACAAAAGAGCAATGATATGCAAGTGCTATAACAAGTCTTAGTTAGCTTAACGCAGTACACATAGCAAGGTTTTATTTTTTTTTAAAGAATAGAGCAAGCTAGTGTTAGAGGCCTTTTTTTGCTTTTGTCAATTGTATAATAAATAAAAAGAAAACAGATAGAATACAAAAAGATTAGAGAAGCTAGTGTTTTTTTTAAAGAAAACAAGCAGTTAATAAATGAATAGAGTGCAAGTCTAAAAGGGGCAATTTAAAGAATAGAATTAGAATAGAGAGTGCTAGAGTTAGAGGGTCAAAAAAAATTGAAGAAATGTGTTTTTAGCTGATTCTTGATTTGGATTGAGTTGGGCAGGTCATTCCACCAGGAGGGAACATTTAATGTAAAAGTCTGTAAAAGTGATTTTGTGCCTCTTTGAGATGGCACAATAATACGCCGTTCACTTGCAGAACGCAAGCTTCTAGAGGGCACATAAGTCTGAAGTAATGAATTTAGGTAAATGGGTGCAGAGTCAGTGGTTTTGTAGGCAAACATTAATGCCTTGAATTTAATGCGAGCAGCTACTGGTAGCCTGTGCAAATTGATAAACAGAGGTGTGACGTGCATTCTTTTCGGCTCATTAAAGATTAATCTTGCAGCGGCATTTTGGATTAATTGTAGAGGTTTGATAGAAGTGGCTGGAAGACCTGCCAAGGGAGCATTGCAATAGTCCAGCCTGGACAGAACAAGAGCTTGAACAAGGAGTTGTGAAGCATGTTCCGAAAGAAAGGGCCTGATCTTCTTGATGTTGAATAAAGCAAATCTGCAGTTTTAGCAATGTGGTCTGAGAAAGTCAGTTTATCAATCCCAACTCCAAGGTTTCTGGCTGTTTTTGAAGGAGTTATGGTTGATGAGCCTAACTGGATGGTGAAATTGTGATGAAACGATGGGTTTGATGGAACCACAAGCAGTTCTGTCTTAGCCAGGTTGAGTTGAAGGTGATGGTCCTTCATCCAGCAGGAAATGTCTGTTAGACAAGCTGAGATGCGAGCAGCTATCGTCGGATCATCAGGATGGAATAAGAGTTGGAGTTGAGGATGGAGGTAGAGTTGAGTGTCATCAGCATAGCAGTGATATGAAAAGCCATGTTTCTGAATGACAGAACCTAGTGATGCCATGTAGACAGAGAAGAGAAGTGGTCCAAGAACTGAGCTTACTATATGCACTTACATATATCTTTTCATTTGGCATCTCTCCATTTAACTTTTCTGCAGATGACTCTGGTGATGAGGGTCCACTAGTCCAGCCAGATCGTGCTCTGATCCAGGGGGCGCTCAAGACTCTGGCCAGCAAGCTTGAAGACCTCAGCACCTGCAACGAGCTCATAGGGAAACACGGCGCCGCCCTCCAGTGCTCCCTCAGTGAACTGGAGGACCTGCGGGCCCCCACTGATGGCGCAGATAAACTGAAGACCATCAATGAGCGAGCCACTCTCTTCCGCATTACTTCCAATGCTATGATCAATGTGAGTTTCAATGGCTTACTTATAGTTGACTCTGCATATTAAACCGGACATTTTAGCATAAAAATACATATTTTATCTTTAAAGGGGTCATAGGATGCTACATGCACTTTGACAAGTTATTTGAACTGAAATGTGTGTTGGCAGTGTGTGTACACAACCACCCTATAATGCTAAAAATCCACCCGGTGTGTTTTTTTTTTTATCTACTAAAATCTTTACCCCTTTCTCAAATCGAACCGATCTCAGATGCCTGTCTGTGTGACGTCACACAGACAGGTCCCTCCCACGATAGGTAAACAGTCTCTCTGAGAGTCAGCAGAGCTCATTAACATTTAAAAGAAAATGATACAAAAACGGCTTAATCTGAAAAAAGCTGTTTTTGACAGGGTAAAAAAGGTGTTTTTTACACTACCATTGAGAAATTTGAACCAAACTATGTTACAGACTTTTCATTAAGACCCTAAAGAATCATATCAACTTGTGGAAAATGGTCATCCTATGACCCCTTTAAAAATGGCTGAATCTGTACCAGAAAATGAATGATGAATCTGAATGATTGGACTGGTTTTTGGAACAGGCCTGCCAGGACTTTGTGGATCTAGCGGAGGCACACAGCTGGCGGTGGCAGCGCGCTCTACAGTATGAGAGGGAACAGCGCCACCACCTGGAGGAGACTATCGAGCAGCTAGCCAAACAGCACGACAGTCTGGAGAGAGCCTGGAGAGAATCGCCCAGCACACACAATAGTGAGGCTTTTTCATTGTCTGTGGAGCACAAAATGCGATGTTTTGCAGAATGTCCAAACTGCTATTTTCTCTACACTGAGTGTGAAGAATAAACTGGAGCTGTCATGCCTTAAAAAGGACAAAAAGTACAATAAAACACCTTAAAAGTTGTTATTTTGACTCATGTGGACTATATTACAAGAATTATACAATAGTTTTAGTGTACACTACCCTTAAAAAGTTTAGGGCTATTGAGTTTTTTTTTTAAAGAAAATAATAGTTTTATTCAGCAAGCATGCATTAAATTGATCAAAAGTGACAGTAAAGATATTTTAATAATAAACCAAAATTTCTATTTCAAATAAATTCTATTTATGAAAGAAACCTGGGGGAAAAAATGGATTATGTTTCCACAAAAATGTTAGACAGTACAACTGTTTTCAACACTGATAATAATCAGAAATGTTGTACTGGAGTAATGATGCTGAACATCACAGGAATAAATTAAATTTTAAAAGATAATAAAATAGAAACACTTATTTTAAATCATAGTAACATTTCACAATATTACTGTCTTTACTGTATTTTTGATCAAATAAATTCAATAAGTTGGTGAGCACAAGAGACTTCCTGAAAACATGAAAAAAAACTTACTGACCACAAACTCTTAAACTCTAGTGTTATTGTTTATTTTCCGTTGTTATTAAAATGTATTAAGTAAAATTAAAATGAAAATGTATGAATTATTTTATTTTGAGAATTATATTAGTTTTACTGGCTTTGCAATGCAAGCACCATAACAAAGTATGTAAATCCATGAAAATAATTTTTTGCTTTCTGTATGTTATTACTGGCTAGGCTTAAAATGTAACACTCAGTTTTATAATGCTGACCCATCGTTAAATCCAGATTTTTCGTGTGTTGATCGTCAGAAGGGGCTGAGGGAACACCGGAGGGAGAATCCAGTGAAGAGAATGAAGACATAGAGTTCTTTGATGCCATGGAAGATTCTCCTGCCTTCATCACAGTGCCTGCAGACGATCACTCACAACACAGGTTTATATATATAAAGATAATATATGATAAGTGGCTTTTAGTCACAGGCCCAGAAATCACAGTCCATTCACTGACCATCTGATGCATATAATGACAAGAGCTTGATAAAATAACAAGCTCAAATTGGATTGTTTGGCTGTACTCAGCTTCTCAGCTTAGTCAGAGTGCCCAGTTTTTACTAGCTCACTTAGGGTGATCTTAGTCTTCACAATTTACACTATTTTTTAACTATTTCGCTTAAAGGGGTCATAGGATGCTACATGCACTTTTACAAGTTGTTTGAACTGAAATGTGTGTTGGCAGTGTGTCTACACAACCACCCTATAATGATAAAAATCCACCCGGTGTTTTTTTTTTATCTACTAAAATCTTTACCCCTTTCTCAAATCGAACCGATCTCAGAGACCTGTCTGTGTGACGTCACACAGACAGGCCCCGCCCATGATAGTTTGATCGACAGTAGCGTTTCAGCACAGACTGGACTGGCGTCTTACCTTAGACCCGCCCTGAGTGAGCTGTCATCAGTCCGCCATTGTTTCACCGCCAGAGCAGATGTAGACAAGAATGACTCCTAACAAGCGATTGAGGTGTTCTGTTGTTGGATGTAATAATGAACAGCAGTCGTCATTTACTCCCGATATCTGAGCCGCTGAACTCGCAGTGGATTTCGTTTGTTTCTGAAGGGAATGCGCCCGCGATCTGCCTAAATGCGTCTATGTTCGCGCGAATCATTCATGATCCAGCCTCATCTACAGAAGAAGTGAGTATAATGTTTTGTAATGAATCTTTGCAAATCGCCTTTCCTAATAATGTGCTCGGAAGAGAGGGGCGGGGTCAGCATAGCTCATTAACATTTAAACGGAAACGCTACAAAAACGGCTTGATCTGAAAAAAGCTGTTTTTACAGTACAATTGAGAAATTTTAACCAAAGTATGTTACAGACTTTTCATTAAGACCCTAAAGAATCATATCAACTTGTGGAAAATGGGCATCATGTGTCATATCATATTAATGTGCTGAGACTGCTGCACAATTATTTGAATAATTTTTAGGTGTCATTGATTTTGGATGTACCTTCCCTTAAGTGGTGCTTTCGTGTAAGTTAGATGATCTCTTCCTGTATAAGTGGGCAGTTCTTGGCCAAAATAAGTGGATGCTAAGTGGAATAATGTTATTGTGAATATTATGCACAACAAATTGTTTTACAGTATCTGTACAGTGTTTATCTACTCTATGCCTGAATAATGAATGATCTTCCCCTGTGGCTTGTGAGTACATTACATATTTACAGTAAGAAGCAATTTGGTATTTCAGCCCTCACTTGTGTTTCTCTGTGTGTGTGTATGTGTGTGTATGTGTGTGTGTTTCAGACACTTGAGCAGTAATCAGAACGTGACCAGTGGAAGTTTATCCAGTAATTGGAGCCAGGATGACAATGTGAGTTTGGGCTTTGTTTATTCATAACATATCCAAACAGAACCACACATGCCAAATAATGTTAATCTTAATTAAGATGTTTGTTCTCTATACTGTTTTCTCTGTGTTTACAGGACGGTTCTGGTAGCTACTTGCGCAGGGGCAGACGCTGTCGTATCCCAGATAAGCCCAACTACTCCCTGAACCTGTGGAGCATCATGAAGAATTGCATTGGAAAGGAGCTCTCTAAAATCCCCATGCCTGTAAGAGGAGCCTTAGATCTTGTGCTGTATAGTACTGAGTTAGGAGCTATGGGAGATAGTGCCCAATGATTATAATTAAAGAAATAGTTCAACCAAAAAATACGATTTGCTGAAAATGTACTCATCCTCAGACAATCAAAGATGTAGATGAGCTTGTTCCTTCATCAAAACCGATTTGGAGAAATGTAGCATTACATCACTTGTTCACCAATGGATCCTCTGCAGTGAATGGGTGCCGTCAGAATGAGAGTCCAAACAGCTGATAAAAATATTAATCCACAAGTAATCCACACCACTCCAATCATATACATATATCTGACATATATCTGTGTGTGTCTGAATCCTCACTTCCAGGTGAACTTCAACGAGCCTTTATCGATGCTGCAGCGTTTGACAGAGGATCTTGAATACAGCGAGCTCCTGGACCGGGCGGCATGCTGTGACTCCTCTCTGGAGCAGATGTGTCTGGTGGCCGCCTTCTCCGTCTCGTCTTATTCAACCACCGTCCATCGCACAGGGAAACCCTTCAACCCCCTGCTGGGAGAGACCTATGAGCTGGACCGTGTGGAGGAGTATGGATACCGCTCCATCTGTGAACAGGTAAAATA
>NW_015506521.1:68946-106951 GCF_001515645.1 Sinocyclocheilus grahami
ATATATATATATATATATATATATACACACACACACATATATATATAATATATATATATATATATATACATATACATATATACACACTATACACACACACACAAAGAAAAACAAGTAGATAGAATAGAAAGCTAGGTTTTATTTTTTGTTTTTGTTTTTTATAAAAAAAAAAGATAAATATAAAGTAGAATTACTCTCTCTCTCTCTATATATATATATAAGTGAATATATCTATATTACTATACTATATTACTATATATATATGCATTTGTGAAATGGTATAGTGGTATACCACATGAAATGGTATAAATGGTTTTATAGAACCTTTTGTACTGATGTTTATTGCAGATCTCTCTGTAGCTTTGAGATATTTTTAGAGCGAATCGACCTTGTTCGCTTTTATTTCCATGTACATGTTTCTCTTTCTCCTGCCGTTGTTTGATCACAATGCCCCTCTTTGCTCTCTGCAGGCAACATTCACCTGAAGTTCCACGCCAGTGGGAATCATTATGTGTGGAGTAAGGTGACCTCCACTGTGCACAATATAATCGTGGGCAAACTATGGATAGATCAAGTATGTGCCTGGTTTCATTCTCTTTTCTCTCCTTTCTCTTTGTTCATTAGCTGTTCATATTACACATAACATTCCATATTACACATGTCCTTCTAAATTTATGGCACAAAAGAAGATTTTTTTGTAAGATTTTTTTTCTATTTAATTAATGTGAATGGGGAGAGGTGCTGACAAACTTTAAAGTGACACACACACACACAAAATATACATAAAGGTGTCATTAAAGTAATAAAAAGGCTCATGCTCTGTATACCAGAGTTATTTTATTATCATTATATTTATATTTATGAATATTTTGAATTAGCTTTTATTTTATATTTTAGTTACCATTTCAATTTCAGTTTACGTTTGTCATTTCATAGTGTGCTTTTTTATTTCTATTTAGCTTTTTAATTTTTTTTTTCAGTTCAATTTTAGTACTTCAATGTAAACTTATTTCAGTCAGTTGCCACGGCAATATTTCATTTTTCATTTTTTTATCTTTTTCATGTAATTTTTATTTTATTTCAGCTTTCTTTCAATTAATGAAAAAAATTAATTGTTTAAAGACTTTTGAAGCTGTATGATAAATTTGTTTGAGAAACTGGTTGAAATTTAAATCATTATTTACTAAAATCTTTATTGTGGTGCTCAAATAAAAACATTTGATGTGCTACATCAGATTTGACAGAAGAAAAAAGTCATATGGGTTTGCAGCAACATGAAGGTGATTAAATGATGACAGAATTTTCATTTTTGAGTAAACTGTATGGTTTGAGTTCTCGTGTCCACGTGTTGAGGCATTACTCATCTTCTGCACGCCATCTTTTTGAGAAGAGTCACCATTGACACTGTTCTTCTTCATCTGTCATTCTCACTGCAGAAGAAACAGGAAAAAATTATTACAGCTCTGGATTAAATCAGTGGGGAATGCAGTTAAAATGAATTGACCATCAAGGCATGAAATCAAAATAGATCCGATTAACTTCCTTAATAAATGTTAATTTCATGTCACTTACCTCTAATCCAAACACTCGCTCTTCATCACTGCAGCTCTGTCATTATTATTGACGTATGATTCTTTGTCCTGATGCAGTCTGGGGACATTATAATCATGAACCACAGGAACAAGGACAAATGCCACCTCAAATTCTCCCCATACAGCTATTTTTCCAGGGATGTTCCCCGCAAGGTCAGTCTGTGTATCAATCACCCTTATTCAGTTTTCTAGCATGTGAAATGTGAGGCTGTGTGCTGCTGTCCTCGTAAGATTTTTTTTCTATTTAATTAATGTGAATGGGGAGAGGTGCTGACAAACTTTAAAGTGACACACACACACACACAAAATATACATAAAGGTGTCATTAAAGTAATAAAAAGGCTCATGCTCTGTATACCAGAGTTATTTTATTATCATTATATTTATATTTATGAATATTTTGAATTAGCTTTTATTTTATATTTTAGTTACCATTTCAATTTCAGTTTACGTTTGTCATTTCATAGTGTGCTTTTTTATTTCTATTTAGCTTTTTAATTTTTTTTTTCAGTTCAATTTTAGTACTTCAATGTAAACTTATTTCAGTCAGTTGCCACGGCAATATTTCATTTTTCATTTTTTTATCTTTTTCATGTAATTTTTATTTTATTTCAGCTTTCTTTCAATTAATGAAAAAAATTAATTGTTTAAAGACTTTTGAAGCTGTATGATAAATTTGTTTGAGAAACTGGTTGAAATTTAAATCATTATTTACTAAAATCTTTATTGTGGTGCTCAAATAAAAACATTTGATGTGCTACATCAGATTTGACAGAAGAAAAAAGTCATATGGGTTTGCAGCAACATGAAGGTGATTAAATGATGACAGAATTTTCATTTTTGAGTAAACTGTATGGTTTGAGTTCTCGTGTCCACGTGTTGAGGCATTACTCATCTTCTGCACGCCATCTTTTTGAGAAGAGTCACCATTGACACTGTTCTTCTTCATCTGTCATTCTCACTGCAGAAGAAACAGGAAAAAATTATTACAGCTCTGGATTAAATCAGTGGGGAATGCAGTTAAAATGAATTGACCATCAAGGCATGAAATCAAAATAGATCCGATTAACTTCCTTAATAAATGTTAATTTCATGTCACTTACCTCTAATCCAAACACTCGCTCTTCATCACTGCAGCTCTGTCATTATTATTGACGTATGATTCTTTGTCCTGATGCAGTCTGGGGACATTATAATCATGAACCACAGGAACAAGGACAAATGCCACCTCAAATTCTCCCCATACAGCTATTTTTCCAGGGATGTTCCCCGCAAGGTCAGTCTGTGTATCAATCACCCTTATTCAGTTTTCTAGCATGTGAAATGTGAGGCTGTGTGCTGCTGTCCTCTGCTGGGTAATGAGTGTAACCTCAAGACTGAGTGCTGTGTGTCCTCCTGTTCAGGTAACAGGCATTGTGATGGATGGTGAAGGCTGCGCCCACTATATTCTCTCTGGAACGTGGGATGATAAAATGGAAAGTGCAAAGATCATAGAGAGCAGCCACGGCTGTGGAGGATATGAGGGCAAACAGAAAACTGTCTATCAGACTCTATCGCCAAAACTAATGTGGAAGAAATACCCTCTGCCGTAAATATCTTATCTATTTATCTATCTATCTGTCTTGTCTATCTTTCTGTCTGTCTTTTTATATCATATTTTCATTATTTATATAAGGCTCGACATTGTGACCATTTTGATCGCATATGCTCCAGAAATTTAGTCTGTGCAACCTCAAAATATATTTGGGAGCATTTGTGCTGTGAAAACGGCTCAATGCACTGCATTCACTGTAAAGCCCATGAGACAGACTGTGTTTGCCACTGAATCCAAATATTTGAAGCGTGAGAGCTTGATTAAACACAGAGAGAGTGTGGCAACCACAAAAAATGCTGGGACAAGTGTGTGGCAAAGAATTCAGGATTTGGTTTGATTGAAGCTTTTAATCGTCAGGATGAAATCTTTTAGTGTATATATAAATTGTACTTGTGGTGCTCATTCATTTTTGCTGGTGCTTCTAACTTTCTGAAGTTGGAAGCACCAGTGCTACCAAGTAAACAATTTAACTTCAAGCCCTGATATATTTCTCTTTTAATATTTTTTTCAGTCAATTTCTACTCTCTCTTCTTTCTTCTGTAATTCCAGTGAAAATGCAGAGAACATGCATTACTTCTCTTCTTTGGCTTTGACTCTGAATGAGCTGGAGGATGGCATGGCCCCTACTGACAGCCGCTTACGGCCCGACCAACGGCTGATGGAGGTGGGCTTGTGGGATGAAGCTAATGCTGAGAAACAGCGTCTGGAGGAGCGTCAGAGACTGGAGAGGCGGAAGAGAGAGGCGCAGGCCAACCTCGCACTAGAAGAGGGTAAGACACAGCCTCACATGCTCATATTGTTTCATATACCCAGTAGGCAGTATACAGTACAAACAGTATCTCAATGAAGATGTTTTGTCCTGGATTTGACAGGTAAGGAGGCCGAGAGCCACCAGCCCTTGTGGTTTGAGAAAAGGACTGATACAGAGACAGCTGAGAGCAGCTACATGTATAAAGGAGGCTACTGGGAAGCCAAAGACAGACAGGACTGGAGTCATTGCCCTGCCATCTTTTGAAGCCTCTCTTCCATACCAGGACCAGCTTGCAATTCCAAGTCATCCAGTATTAGGAAAGCTGCTTTCCAATGTTTCCCATTCCAAGGAGTTTCAAAGATGTGGAATATGCATATTCCAAGGCACCCATATGTGTTCATATATGTATCTTAATTTGGTGTGCATTTATGGGGGCATTGAGACACCTGTATTGTAACAGGCATAATTCACATTGCATAGGAAACCGTTCTAAGCACAATAGACGGAGGCACTTTATAAATGCCACAGTGACAGATGATCTGGGGAATGTAACACTCCTCCAGGGAAACGATTCTTCCTCAAAGCTGATTTATACCCTGGTTAATAACTGTTTCAGGTCAACTGTATGATATCCATGAATTATACACCATTGTGTGAAACAGACATATTCAGAACTCATGCTACGTTTGAAGTATGAAGACCGAATGCCTTCAAGACTGTGTTCCTCCATTGAGCTGTAGTATAGATGAGGTGTTGTGTAGTTTCAGTAGTGCAAACATGCTCCATAAACAACCTAGATAGAATCCAGATCAGTGAATTGATGTTGCTTCTACAAAATAACAATTAATGCGAGAATTCGTTTTTAGTTGCCCGTTTAGTTATTTATCACAAGCGTAATGTAAATGTCATTGTGTAGGTGATGAATTACGGCTTAATGGAAATTCTCCATAGAGTCATGGCTAAATGTTTGCAAACGTGCTAAAAAAAATCAAACTATCAAGCATTTATTTATTTAAATAGGTGAATTAATAATACTTGGACATTGTTCCATTATATGACTCATCTGCATGCACTGCAGAATTTTTTTAATGATTATGCAAATTAAGCATGCACATCAATAGATATGCTCATATATTTTATATATTATTAAGATATATACACTCACGGGTATCAGTTCACATTTTAGGGTGTTTTGCAAACCTTTGGCCTTGACTATATTGTCAATAACTAGCATTTTGTGGTGGCAATACTTTCTAGTTTCCAGTATTAGCTACTAAAGCACATTTACACTACATACGCCATTCATGCTGCAAGGAAGAGTGGTCTGGAATACTGACCGTAAACTGTAACCAAAATGAAGTTGAAGGCTCATATTTGGCATTAAAACATTAAGACAATTAGCAGACCACTGTTATGTACTCTTAAAATGAGAGTATACCATGTCAGAAGTATATAAGTACATTGTTTACAATGTAAAGGACTGACTGATATTTACTGTCTGTGTTTGAGTTTTTCAACCAAAAGAAAGTGCCCTCAAAGTAGGTTTTGAGATCAGCTCCAGAAACATTGCAAAAATGACACTTTCCAGTGTACACAGTATTAACCAGACATATTGAAACCTTAAAAAGCTGACTATTATAACTAGAGAAATTGAATAATTATGATGTTGATATGGTAACGCTGAAAGTTTCAGTGCTTCAGGATGCTGCATTCCAAGGACTCTTGTTGAAGTTCATCTCTCTACATTTTTCACTAGATAATGATGTAAATTTGCAGTCTTGGTTGTTAAAATAATCTGAATGTATCATATTTAATAGAAGTATATTGACAAATTACATGTGCAATATTTCAAGGTTTATCAATGGTTGGTTCAGGTCTGTTGGTTTGTTTTGAAGCATTTCAGTTCTTAACATGGCCAGAAGTTGGCGCTAACGTACTTGGGACTTGCTCTGGATCATAATTTCTCATTTTAAAGCAACTCTATGCAGTATTTTTTTACCTTGGAATATCAGTTTCAAAATCGTTCTGAGTCATCTTTCACTGAGATCTAATAGGACAAATGGTTTTTGTTTCTTTCCCTTGAGTATCTAAGTTTGGTGAAAGGCAGCAACAGCCTGCATTAGAATCTACTGTACAGTAGGCTAATTACAATAGTGGTATATTTACTACAGTGAATTCCACTCACTTGATTGTAGGGGGCACCAAAGTCGTGAAAATACACAAAACTATGCAGAGTTGCTTTAAAGGGTTAGTTCACCCAAAAATGAAAATTCGCCTATAAATTACTCACCCTCAAGTCATCCTAGGTGTATATGACTTTCTTCTTTCAGACGAATCCAGTCGGAGTTGTATTAAAAAGTGTCTTTGATCTTTCAAGCTGTTTAATGCCACTCAGCGGGTGTTGCATCAGTCAAAAAAAAGTTAAATAAAAAGCGCCCATCCTTAATAAAAAGTGTCTCTCACGGCTCCGGGGGGTGAACAAAGTCCTCCTGTAGCGAATCGATGCGTTTTTGTAAGAAAAAGAACCATATTTAAAACATAAATCACTTTAATCTAGCTTGCGCTCACTGTTGTACACAGAAGCAGCTCCGGGCGGATGACGTATGAGTTCAGCATTGCGCATGCTCCGCTCAGAAGTGACGCATGCGGAAGCGCAGGGGAGAGATCAAAACAAAACAATGGTCACTTATTAGAAGTACAAAACGAGGATTTGTAAAGAAGAATGTCGGAGGATTTCGATATAAGCCAAGAGGAGACTGGTTTTCCTTTGCTAAAGTAAGGAAACTTTGCTTCCTTTGCTCCTGTTAACAAATGTAGGTTTTCACGAGACTCACCGGCGCATGCGCAACGCTGACCTCATACGTCATCCGCCCGGAGCTGCTTCCGTGTACAACTGTTGGCGCAAGCTACATTAAAGTGATTATTAGGTTTTGAATATGGATATTTTTCTTACAAAAATGCATTGATTTGCTACAGGAGGCCTTTGTTCACCCCCCGGAGATGTGGGAGGCGCTTTTTATTTCACTTCTTTTGGACTGAAGCGGAGTGTCATTAAACAGCTTGAAAGATGAAAGACAATTTTAAATATAACTCCGACTGAATTCGTCTGAAAGTAGAAAGTCATATACACCTAGGATGACTTGAGGGTGAGTAATTTATGGGCTTATTTTCATTTTTGGGTGAACTAACCATTTAAGCTACATGGTAAAACACAACACAGTATTGTTTTAATCTTATAGGAGCAATTTAGTCTCCTGGCAACAAAAATATGCGAGTGAATATGAAAGTGAATTAATTATTTATTTTTACATTATCTTCTCTCAATGTTTTGCATTCATCTCATGAACAGACATGTTCAGCTGTAGTTGCACTCAAATAATTTTTAATTTAACATTGATAAAACGTCTGGATGTTTTATTCCACATCGACACTATAGAGTAAATATGTGACAATATTCTCACTTAATCCTCTTTATAGTGTTGTACTGTTGTTGTACACGGAACAATCCTGATCCACTGGTTCAGAAGGGCAGATTTTACCCGTACTTTACCTGTAGAGTACTTCATTCAAGGTTAAACTGCTCATCAAACTGGACTCAAAGGCATTTAAAGGAATAGTTCACTCCAAAGTGAAAATTTGCAGAAAATGTACTCACCTTCAGGCCATCCAAGATGTAGATGAGTCTTCATCGGAACAGATTTGGAGAAATGTAGCATTGCATCACTTGCTCACCAGTGGATGCTCTGCAGTGAATGGGTGCCGTCAGAAAGAGAGTCTAAACAGCTGATCAAAACATCTCAATAAAACACACCACTCCAGTCCATCAATGAATGGACTTGTGAAGTGAAAAGCTAAGTGTTTGTAATCTACAAATCAAAGAATCAATCAATTAAGGCATTTTTAATGTTAAACTGTCTCTTCTGGCCAAAATATAAATCTGCTTCCTCCAGTAAAAAATCCACCCACATATTTGTTTAGAACTGCTTTGGACTTTTTGCTTGTAAACGATGCTTGATCTGTACATTTTTCTCTCCTAATTCAGGCAAGATGAAATTTTCACTGGAACAAGCAATATTATGGATAGAGGACTCATATTTTAGCCAAAAGCAACTGTTAGAAGTTAATGTCTTAATGATGAATTTATCACAAACAGCTTTTCACTTCACAAGTCCATTCATTGATGGACTGGAGTGGTGTGTTTTATTGTGATGTTTTTATCAGCTGTCTGGACTCTCATTCTGACGGCACCCATTCACTGCAGAGCATCCACTGGTGAACAACTGATGTAATGCTACATTTCTCCAAATCTGTTCTGATGAAGAAACAAACTCATCTACATCTTGGATGACCTGAGGGTGAGTACAATTTTAGCAAATTTTCATTTTTGAGTGAACTATTCCTTTAATAACCATCCAAAAAAGCTCAATTGGGCTAAATAAGGGACAAGTAAAACTAATAGGGTTATATAAATATATATATATATATAGAAAGCGATAAAATCGTTAACGAAACAAACAAACAAGCCTTCTCTGAGATGTTGAAGCATATTTTGTAAAAGCGACTGGCTGTCCACGTGCCAGCAGCAAGCGAGGGGTCAGCTTTCAGCGGGCCGCAGTGAATGCATAGACGCTTCGCGGGGCGTAGAGCACAGCTAGAGAGCTATTCTGGCAACAACTACCCGTCCAGCGAGAGGGCCGATGGTATCTGCGCGCAGGATATAATACACGCATCTAGCTTCAGCAGTGCGGGAATAAGGTAAGGGACCAGGGAAATGTGTTGGATCACACTGGACATGGTGCTGCTGAAATCTGCTCTGTTTAAGATGCTATTACACTCGGTTGACGCGGACCGTGTCTCTTTCCTCTGTTAGACCGCTAAACGCTCGTGCGAGGTCTGTGTGTCATTCATCAGCATTATCAGGAAACGTTTTGCTCTCATGATTCACTGGACGTGACTAAGATGTGCTGATCCGACAGTCGTGCTACCCAACGGATAATGCTATAATACGAAATATACAGACTATGCACACGTTTTGGCTTGAACGACCCCATGAAAAATTACATTTACAATCGGGAAATAAAATATACTGATGCTGCGGTGACTAGCGTCATACATATGTACGGCCTCAATTTATGAGGCCATTGCAAGCCTCTTAAAACTGACAAAATCTATGTCGGATTTGGTCTTTAGCTGGGCTGGACAGTAGTCGCAGTGTCGGGCACCCCTGACGGGACTCCGGATGAAATGCGCCTCTATAAAGGACAGCAGAGCGACCATTTGCTGTGCTGTGTGCCTGTCAGCGTAAAACACACCGAAGCAGTGAAGTCAGCAACAAAACCCTTGAGGGACTCGCTTTCTCGACTCTTTAACCAACAAAGTCCGCAATTTGTTTAGCATTTTCTTACATCGAACCATTTTAATACAGTATTTTGAATAAACTAGGAGCGGCCAATCCAAACCCGGCAGCGCAACATGAGCCGATTTCTGATTGGTCCGCTGACTCAGGACATTTTCCTACGGTCTGTGTGGTGGTGGGGATTCATTCCAGTGACTCGGCTCTTTTGAATCAAAGGATTCATTCGCTGGATCGTTAAAGGGATAGTTCACCCAAGAAGGAACATTCTGTAATAATTTGCTCACCCTCATGTCGTTTCAAACCTGTGTGACTTTCTTTCGTTTGCGGAACATAAAATAAGATATTTTGAAGAATGACAAAAAAACGAATTGGTTTGGTTACCATTGATTTCCATTGTCTGAAAAAAAATATTGAGACATTTTTCAAATTGTCGTCTTTTATTTTCCACAGAAGAAAATTATGACAGAATTTTCATTTTTGGTTGAACTATCCCTCGAAGTCTGGGGTTTTCAATGTTTTAGATGGACCCCCAAATGTGATCATCCTCATGCGAGGGACCCCCATCCTAATATTTAAAAGGCATTATTAATTAATTAAATTATATTATAATTAATATATTTATTAATTATATTATATATATTTATTATATTTTATAAGCATATTTAGAAGAAAAATTTATTTAAATAATAATAAATATATAGTTTAAACTGACAAAATCTAAGTAATGTTTTGGTAAATTTAGTTTAGCTGGGCTGGATAGTCATTGCAGTTTCGGGCACCCCATCACGGGATCCTGGATTAAGTAAGCCTCTATAACAGGGATCCTCAACTCTGGCCCACGAGATCCACTTTCCTGCAGAGTTTAGCTCTAACCCTAATCAAACACACCTGAGTATACTAATCAGCGTTAAATTATATTATAATTAATATATTTATTAATTATATTATATATATTTATTATATTTTATAAGCATATTTAGAAGAAAAATTTATTTAAATAATAATAAATATATAGTTTAAACTGACAAAATCTAAGTAATGTTTTGGTAAATTTAGTTTAGCTGGGCTGGATAGTCATTGCAGTTTCGGGCACCCCATCACGGGATCCTGGATTAAGTAAGCCTCTATAACAGGGATCCTCAACTCTGGCCCACGAGATCCACTTTCCTGCAGAGTTTAGCTCTAACCCTAATCAAACACACCTGAGCATGCTAATCAATGTCTTCAGGATCATTAGAAAATCACAGGTAGCTGAGTTTGATCAGGGTTGGAGCTAAACTCTGCAGCGCATTGGACCTCCAGGGAAAGATTTGAGGAACCCTGCTCTATAATATGTATATATATATATATATATATATATTGAGAGAGAGAGAGAGAGAGTGTGTGTGAATGAGAGACTATTATTTGGAAAATATTTAGTTTCTATTACATTATTATGGTTTTCTACCTATTATACTGTTATAGTACTGCATTTATGCATTTTATTTATGCCTTTATTTATTTACTCATTTAAATCCTTTTTTATTAATTTCTATATATTTTTTAGTTGTCAAATTTTTTATTTACCCTTTTATTATATATCTCCATCTTTTATTTTTTTTTTTGTACATTTCTTACATTAAACAGTGCATAGCATATTATTCTCACCATTTAGGTCATATTAAGATGCTATTTCGAGACAGTGAAAGAATCGGCGAAGATCCGTTCAAATGAACCGATTCGCTCGCCGGATCCTTACGTCACAAACCAGACCCGCCTCACATAATAATAACAACACGTGTAGACGAGCCGGGGTGTTGTTTCTGTCCGCTTCCGAGACACACGGTTGCTGTAGCAGGTTGAAACAGGCAAGAAATCACACTCGGCTTCGGTTGCTTCAACACGGACTGAATTCACACTTACGACTCGTTTCATACGTTTTTTGATTCGCGGACATGAGGGATGTATTTACGTTGCGAACTTAAGATGTGTTTACCCTGCAGGTGCGACGATGAAGCGAACATGATCAGCGCCGATGGCCCCTCCAGCAAGTGCGAGGAGACCCGGGACGCGGGGAAGAGGGGCAGGCAGCCCCCAGAAATGCTGCACCTCATGTTCGCGGTGTCCGTGTGGCTGGTGACGGGCACCACTATATCCAGCCTCAACAAATGGATATTCTCCGTGTACAACTTCAGATACCCGCTGCTTCTGTCGGCCCTCCACATGCTGACGGCGATAGTGGTGGACTACGGGCTGATCAAGTGCAGGGTGGTCCGGCACAGAGGCGTCTGCGAGCAGGATTTAACCACCAGCGCCAAATGCAAAGTATTCCTGCTGAGTTTGACCTTCTGTGCCAGTATCGCGTTTGGCAACGTGGGGCTCAATTATGTGCAGCTTTCGTTCGCGCAGATGATCTACACCACCACGCCGCTGTTCACGCTGGCCATTTCCTCGCTGGTTCTGGGCAAGCAGCACCACATGCTGAAGTACACCGCGATGATGCCCATCTGCCTCGGGGCGTCGTTCAGCATTATGGGCGAGGTCCAGTTCCACCAGACCGGCTGCCTGTTTGTGTTCGCCGCCACTATGCTAAGAGGCGTAAAAACCATTCAACAAAGTACGTTTATTTTTTATCATTATTAATGCCATATACAAGCAGGGTACAGTGAGAAATATTCAATTAAAAAAACAATAAGGAGAACAAAAAATATAACAAGCCAGTTCTAGAGTACAAAGAATAATATACAATACAGTAATACACACACACACACACAAAAGAGGAAAAGGGTGCTTCAATAAAGCGTTGAGAATGTTGGAATCATTTAAGCGAACCGGTTCGTTCGAACAATTCGAATTAATGAATGGTTCACTCAAATGTGTTCCAAACACTTCTCTATAACAGAACGTCATTATATGCAGGTCAGTGGTTCCAATACTTTTTTTTTTTTTTTTGCAGTAAATGCTATTACATTGTTTTCGATTTAGTAATATAGATTCACGGAAAACATGGAAATAATCGGGAATTTTAAATGTCAATGTAATTGATAGATTCATTCTCATGTTCAGCTTTAAAATATTTCATTGGCTATAAACAGCTTTTTGTAGAATTATTTATTTATTTTCGATGCAGTGACCACGAACGGGAAAAGTCACAGTAATGTCACAGAAATGAATAATAAAGGTCAAATTAAGGCGTGGAACGGTTTCGATTCCTGAACAAGTCAAGTGATTCTTAACGCCCTTTGAATCGTTTTGAACGAATCACCAAAAATAACGATTCGCTCGCGAGTCGGGTGCCTACTAGTGCGCTTTCTCCTAGCTGCAGAGCGTTTTTCTGATCACTTCGACAATAAAACATGTGTACACAGTAGATAGGAATTTGAATCTGTATCTAAATTAATCATCATTCAAAAAGCCACCGGCTGTTTTATTGGCATATGAAAATATTCTTAACCAAATGTTCCTGAGAGCAGAGCCTATTTTTGTCTCCATTCGGCTAGTTCACATTCTCCTGGTCATTATTTATGTAACTTCCTAGTGTGTGTCTGAGTCAGAGTGGAGAACGTCCTGTCTGCCAACAGCTGGCACATCCCGTTCCAGACACCCGCCCATGAGCACTGCTGCTGCTGCTGCTGCTCTAACCCGATTTCCCAAGCAGCAAAGGACCTCACAGTAACGGATAGGGATTGGACTCTTGACTGCTTTTGATTTCTCAAAATGAGAGTCAGTTGAGCTCCATTAGTTTAAGTGACCTCCTCCTTAGAGTAATCATGTAGGTGACTGGCCCTAAGAGCATCAAGGAGTGAGACCGGACTGAGGCCAAGCGTCTGTGGCAGAACTGGCAGAACCTGTTTTGTACACAGTTAGTCTTTTTATGACTACATATCTCGTCACATACAGCAGCTGCAGCATGTATGCTTTTGTTATTCAATGCTATGTGTGTCAAAGAAAATGATTTAGTCATTGTAGAATTACATAACATATCCTGCAGTTTGCATGCAATCTAAATGGGCAGTGCCTAGTTTTGAACAACATCAGCGTTGTTTGTTGATGTGTACAGTACAGCTATGATGGGTCAATATTAGGAAACCAAGAAGGAGCCGAGACCAAATCCTTTTATTATTATTAACACTACTACTACTAATAATGTAAAAAATAAATAAGGCAAATATATATCCTTGGTCAGGGTGTGATATTACTATAATAATAATAATTATTATTAATATTTTTAAAGGGGGTTTGTGAACAATAATATCATCATTGAAAACTTAATGTAGAAATACAATGCAATTCATATACAATGAACAGTAAAAATACAGAAAATAAATTAAAACTAAAATAAATGTTTAATAATTTATTAACTATACATTCAAATATATAGGCAAACATATGTTGTTATTATTATTATTATTAGTTCATTTTTTAAACCATGGGTATATTAACAAAAATGTCATTATTACAAATTTAATGTAGACGTTTAGATGATGTAGAATTAAAGTATAATTAATGTAAAATGAATAGAATAAAAATGCAGAAAAATATTCAAGCTGAATTACATGGATGTTTAATAATGTCTATAAATGTATTATACAATTTACAGCCTCCAGAGATATTCAGATATTAAGTTGTCAAACCTTTAACACATTTCAGTCATCCATCCCAACAAATCTGTATTATCTTCATTCCATCTTAGTCCAGTATAAGTCATAGTGTTGCACACATTTTACTAGACTGTTGTGTAAAATACACAAAATACAATGAAAATCTTTTTTGGTCCCATGCCATGAAAGAGTTGTGGTAATTACAGTGCATTGATTAAAGATAATCTTGACTCATTTCATCAAATTCTAACATAGTATTAGTCCCATTATTAATTTTTCATTCAGAAAAATGTTTATTCATATATATATATATATATAAGGAGAGATACTCCATGTAGGCTTATGTAGGTCATCTGTTGGTTTTATGTTTCAGTGGCCTATTTTAGTTGTGACCGTTGCATCACAGAGGTTAAGGTTGTTTACATCACACCATAGCTCAGCATGTGCTTTGGTAAATGACAATCCAGATGGCCACAAAATGTGTCAGCAACTACATATGGAGGTATAATAGCTGAACTGACACACTCTTTCTTTTGTACATGTATAATTACCAGGCATCTTGCTCCAGGAGGAGAAGATCAACGCTGTCTTCCTACTGTATCTGATGTCCATCCCCAGCTTCTGCATCCTGGCCATAGCCGCCCTGGTTCTGGAGAACTGGGCCACGCTGCAGTCCCCTTTCCAGTATGACCACAACCTCTGGGGTTTCATCTTGCTCAGCTGCCTGGGTTCAGTGCTTTACAACCTGGCCAGCTGCTGTGTCATCACCCTGACCTCCGCTGTCACGCTGCACATCCTGGGCAACCTGAATGTGGTGGGGAACCTGCTGCTGTCCCAGCTGCTGTTTGGGCACGAGCTGACGGCTCTTAGCTGTGCTGGAGCTGCGCTCACCCTCTCAGGCATGATCATCTACCAGAACTCAGAGATCATCGTAGCTTACATCGACGCACGGAGAGCCAAGACACCAACCAGTGGCAGTGGAGAGGACGTGGTTTGTGTTAAGGAGAATGACTCGAGCATATCAGAGACTCCAGAACCTTGTTCAGAAGAAGAATTATCTGCAGAAGCAGCTCAAGAACCTAATGCGAGGACAGAGAATCAGGTCCATGAGAAAACGGACTGAAGAGACTAAAAGGCTGTGTTCCAAAACCTAGTGAGCTGCAGTGCTGCTGTCTATAGCCAAACACCATATAGCCAAAGTCCATAAGGCAGCAATTTTGTTCGTCATACAAATAGCGCTCCTCACCCAAAGCGCACGAGAAACTCCCCTCACAAATGATTTTAAATCCCAAAGTGTACATTGCTTTTGACTTGAACGCTAGAATTTGCGTGCAGCTGAACACATTCAAATGATACTTTATTTGATATTGAGCGCTCGACACGTGGCCACTACAAAAATGTCAACTTTGTCTAGTGTCTGCGCTGTTTGCTTCCAGAAGTTATGGGTGATAAATAGTTTTGCTCATGTTTAAACTAGAATTGCGTGTATCTCTTATCATCCCTTAACACAAGCTTTCGTCAATGTGGCCGTCTATTGTTGTTGCTGAGTCCAGTGTCTTCACTGTTTGTTTGTTTTTTTACTTTAAAGTTGCCACCTTGTGGACAAACTAATTAAGAGTTGATTGTACAGTGCATGTGCGATTAGAAAAATCTGTCTGCGCACATACAAACCAAAGTATACTTTGGGCTTAAAGTTTGGCCTTAGCATGTTGCTAAGCTAACACTGTAATATTCTAATAAGCATAAAATACAGAGCACACCAATAGTGGATAAAATAGTGTATTTTTAATTAGATTGGCCTATTTCATTGATTACATTTCAGCCCTGAATGAATCTGAAGTATATTTCCATTCAATGTTTGCCTGTTTTGTCCACTATTTTGACTGAGCTCATCACAGTGCAGTATGTATCATAAAGGATATGTGTAATTCTGATACTGGGAAGCTTAGATGAAGATGGATCAGCCTTCGCACTGGGAGTGGGTCTATGATAGTGCAGCCTACATAGGCAGTTGACTAGGTTTTGGAACAGAAGACTGAGCATCATCCAGTGTTAGCTGGTTTAATATGGAGTCTGATTAGATACGAGGTGTCCTGGTTGGCGGTGATGATGATGATGATGATGATACTGGAGGTGTAGTTTTCCCCAGTACCTCCTCACTGTGCCAATATATTTAATTGCAGTCATCCTTCCAATGGAGAAGCACCATCTACCAGAGACTGGCTGAATGACTGAGCACAGACCTTTTTTTAGCAGGTGCTGACCGCAACAGTTTGTTTGGATTTTATTATCTGTTTTTGCCAACACACACTTATAAGTGTGTGTGAAAACTCCTGCAAGAGCAGCGGGAAGATCTCTAATATCCTGCCATATTCATTCTGTGACTGTGTGTCTATCTAATGCACTGTGAAATACAACTGCTCCGTTTGCTCTGGTCCTCTTTAACGGGCAGCATAGCTGTTAATGGACTTGTTCGCACTTTTTGAATACTAGAGATGGACACACACAAAAATGCATAGGAATTATGTATTTTTAGATACTGTAACTCAGCCGTCTTGATTTGGTGATATGAGACGGTAGTTTTAAGGCAGCTTACTGTAGAATGCCACGTTTAAACTAGTATGCTGTGTTTGTTACAGCACTATCAGTTTTCATCTTGGTTATGTTTACATAATGGAGACGAGCAAGAATACTGGCTCCTCGCTTGGGTTCACTTTTATTCAGCTTGGTGCACTATTCAGAAATTAGTTTTATACCTGTCTGGTTTAGTAGAAATAGTCAGCTAATATTCTTCCTCAAATTAATACAAATATTTTTTTCTTCTTATGTCATTACTGCAATGCATCTGAATGTTTTGGGGGTTTTTTGCATTACGGAATTGACTTTTTCTCTTCAAGATTGTTTGGTTTTTTGAAGTGAAATATGACCGGGCCTGTTGCAGACAAGCTTGAGTGAGATTCACCCAAACTAACAGCTGAGAACATTTTTTATTTTTTAATGTTATGAATAAAATCATGTTCCATCATAGGCAGGCAGGTTTAAACTGGTGCCTTTTATGTAATTCTCAGTGCAGGTAATTATTAATAGGTTTCTCTAAGGAGTATCATACATCTTTAGCACACTATGATCTCTTAGGAAAAATCTAAATGATATTCATTGTCCTCTTTAAATCCTCCACTAAAGGCCCCCTTGCTCTTGCTCGTCTCCTCTGAGTGGGTGCTCATGTTTTTTTCATTAATTTCTTGATTGATTTGTTCTGTTGATTTATTGACGCCTGCTGGACAGTGATTTGTGCATTTGAAGGTGTTACAAAAAAATGTACACTAACAGAGGTTCTAGACCAGGGCTGTTCAAACTCGGTCCTGGAGGTTTCCTGCAGAGTTTAGCTCCAACTTGCCTCAACACACCTGACTGGAAGTTTCTATGCATAGTAAGAGCTTGATTAGCTGGTTCAGGTGTGTTTAATTAGGGTTGGAGCTAAACTCTGCAGGACACCGGCCCTCCAGGACCGAGTTTGGACAGCCCTGTTCTAGACCAAGGTACATATCAAGGTCATTCCCTCAGAGTTTTGTTGCCATCTGCTGGATAGAAAGCATATTATTAGGTTACTATGACTTTGTTTTTAACTGAATTGAAGTGCATTAAATACAAATATCAGGCAGTTTGCCCGTTTCCCAACATGCTGGGGTTTAGTATGCTATCATAACAACTCACTCAAGCCATTTTTGGGTTCTTAGATTTGGCTAACTGGAAATGAATGAAGATGTGAATGTATCTTAGTGGGTGTTTAAGTGTAGGCAGTCTTATGGAGCCACGATAAAAGCCTACACTGATTCAAGTGTGCCTACCTGAGGGCTGATTTCATAAGGAAACACCAGCCTTTTAAGCTTTATTTATTAAGGTCTCAACTGTCCATCCATGCTTCAGTGTTTGCACTCATTTCAACAGCATCATAGGAAAAGCATCGCACAAGATCAATCTATGATCGATCAATTTATTTGGTGTGTTATCCATTGTTAAGGGTGGTATATTTTGACATTTACACAAGGGGGTGTTAACACTTCTATTAATCGGCAATACAGGCATAATTAATAGTCTATGCCAGGGGTGCCCAAACTCGGTCCTGGAGGGCCGGTGTCCTGCAGAGTTTAGCTCCAACCCTAATCAGACACACCTGAAGCAGCTAATCAAGCTCTTACTATACTAGAAACCTCCAGGCAGGTGTGTTGAGGCAAGCTGGAGCTAAACTCTGCAGGACAGCGGCCCTCGAGGACCGAGTTTGGGCACCCCTGGTCTATGCTATGGCAATAATTTCAAAATGGCCTAGCTGATACACCAGTCTATAGGTCCAGACACATTTACTGTTGACCACCGAAATTGATTCGCATAAGGTCCCCACATGTTCCTCATGCAAATTCGCCTCATTGACCAACAGAAAGCTGATTTGTTTAAAGGGTGACCTCTGGGTAAACTGCTTCATACATTGCTAAACTGTTGACAGTAGCCAATGGACTTTTTTAGTTGAAATTTCGCTAATGTGACCACACCTTATCACTGAACGTGGCACTGCGTATTCATGCTGTGTAATGTTCGCAAGCACAGCGGTCAACTGCAATTAGTATAAAAATTACTTATCAACAATGAAAGCAAAGTTTCTGATACTTTTTCCTCTTCACCGTCAAACATGAGGTGAGGGTTATCAGATAAATACCTCAGATTATTGCTTATTCCTGTGAAGAATTTGTTGAGATTTTACTGGGTCACTAATGTACCGGATGAAATTTCGAATGCTGAGATCTCAACACTGAGTGACAGTCTGACGGTTTTGATATGTGTCTTTTATTGGTTGCATCACAAAATTGCACTGATAATTTGCATAACTGTATGGCTCCTGTGTATAAATTGTTTCTGATGTCAGCAAAATATCAGATGTAAATGCTTATTTTATTATATTGATGTATTTTACAATCATGAAAAGCTGTTAATATACTGGTACAAAAACACACAGTCTCATGCCTTCTGCTGTCACACGTCAGTATAGCAGTATCTTGATTGATTTGTTCTGTTGATTTATTGACGCCTGCTGGACAGTGATTTGTGCATTTGAAGGTGTTACAAAAAAATGTACACTAACAGAGGTTCTAGACCAGGGCTGTTCAAACTCGGTCCTGGAGGTTTCCTGCAGAGTTTAGCTCCAACTTGCCTCAACACACCTGACTGGAAGTTTCTATGCATAGTAAGAGCTTGATTAGCTGGTTCAGGTGTGTTTAATTAGGGTTGGAGCTAAACTCTGCAGGACACCGGCCCTCCAGGACCGAGTTTGGACAGCCCTGTTCTAGACCGAGGTACATATCAAGGTCATTCCCTCAGAGTTTTGTTGCCATCTGCTGGATAGAAAGCATATGATTAGGTTACTATGACTTTGTTTTTAACTGAATTGAAGTGCATTAAATACAAATATCAGGCAGTTTGCCCGTTTCCCAACATGCTGGGGTTTAGTATGCTATCATAACAACTCACTCAAGCCATTTTTGGGTTCTTAGATTTGGCTAACTGGAAATGAATGAAGATGTGAATGTATCTTAGTGGGTGTTTAAGTGTAGGCAGTCTTATGGAGCCACGATAAAAGCCTACACTGATTCAAGTGTGCCTACCTGAGGGCTGATTTCATAAGGAAACACCAGCCTTTTAAGCTTTATTTATTAAGGTCTCAACTGTCCATCCATGCTTCAGTGTTTGCACTCATTTCAACAGCATCATAGGAAAAGCATCGCACAAGATCAATCTATGATCAATCAATTTATTTGGTGTGTTATCCATTGTTAAGGGTGGTATATTTTGACATTTACACAAGGGGGTGTTAACACTTCTATTAATCGGCAATACAGGCATAATTAATAGTCTATGCCAGGGGTGCCCAAACTCGGTCCTGGAGGGCCGGTGTCCTGCAGAGTTTAGCTCCAACCCTAATCAGACACACCTGAAGCAGCTAATCAAGCTCTTACTATACTAGAAACCTCCAGGCAGGTGTGTTGAGGCAAGCTGGAGCTAAACTCTGCAGGACAGCGGCCCTCCAGGACCGAGTTTGGGCACCCCTGGTCTATGCTATGGCAATAATTTCAAAATGGCCTAGCTGATACACCAGTCTATAGGTCCAGACACATTTACTGTTGACCACCGAAATTGATTCGCATAAGGTCCCCACATGTTCCTCATGCAAATTCGCCTCATTGACCAACAGAAAGCTGATTTGTTTAAAGGGTGACCTCTGGGTAAACTGCTTCATACATTGCTAAACTGTTGACAGTAGCCAATGGACTTTTTTAGTTGAAATTTCGCTAATGTGACCACACCTTATCACTGAACGTGGCACTGCGTATTCATGCTGTGTAATGTTCGCAAGCACAGCGGTCAACTGCAATTAGTATAAAAATTACTTATCAACAATGAAAGCAAAGTTTCTGATACTTTTTCCTCTTCACCGTCAAACATGAGGTGAGGGTTATCAGATAAATACCTCAGATTATTGCTTATTCCTGTGAAGAATTTGTTGAGATTTTACTGGGTCACTAATGTACCGGATGAAATTTCGAATGCTGAGATCTCAACACTGAGTGACAGTCTGACGGTTTTGATATGTGTCTTTTATTGGTTGCAGCACAAAATTGCACTGATAATTTGCATAACTGTATGGCTCCTGTGTATAAATTGTTTCTGATGTCAGCAAAATATCAGATGTAAATGCTTATTTTATTATATTGATGTATTTTACAATCATGAAAAGCTGTTAATATACTGGTACAAAAACACACAGTCTCATGCCTTCTGCTGTCACACGTCAGTATAGCAGTATGCTATTTTAGTATTAGCTAGCAGTATGCTAAACCTTGTTAGAAATATATTAGTAACATGCTAAAACCTATGTATGTGTAAAAATATGCTAACAACATGCCAAAACATGCTAGTAATGTGTTAAAACATGTTAGCAACGTGTTAAAACAGATATGTTCAAACATGCTATACACATGCTAAAGCATGCTAGCAACATATTAAATCAAACTATAAACATGTTAGCAACCTGGTAAATCATACTAGAAACACGTTAAAAAATGTTAGCAATGTGTTGAAATGTTAGAAATATGTTAAAACATGCTAAAATGTTAATATATGTTAGCAATGTGTTAAAAAATGCTAGTAGCATGTTAAAACATTAGAAATATGCTAAAACATGCTAGGATGACAGTGGTCTAGTGTGGTCTGAGATTTTGTTTTCCTGTCTTTAAAAAATAAAAAATACTGTGAGGAACTTAAAATGGAAGTGAAAGGGGCCATTAAAACATAGACTTTCGATATTATAGCCACAGGATGTAAACAATATGCATGTTAAATTTATAATTTTAGCGTGAAAATATCAATTGCCAACCTTTTCTGTGTAAAGCTATATACAAATGTACAACTTTGTTGGTGTCACAACATGACGCTGCACAGTTGAGCAAAACTAGCATGTTGAAAGTTATGAAACATTACATTGTAAGTGCCTTTGCATGACTCTGTCACTATAACAGCAGCACTTTTGTATCTTCAATATGCCACATTACTCAAAATGACTCACTGAACATTCAGTGTAAGTCCAGGTTTCCTTCACCCTCACTGTTTCCATGTGTCATGCTAGCTCACCTCTGCCAGCAAATGACCGCGATACCCATCAGCCACCACTAGGTGGAGCCAAACACTCCTTTATCATTACACACACAGAATGCCTCAATCATACTGTAATGGTGTGAACATGAAAATTGACATGTGCTAATGACTTTTCTGGCCCCTGCTTTTGTAGATAAATACTGTGACGTGCTATGTCTGCATAGGAGAAAAGGATGTGTCTGATCTGTGTAAACATGGAGGTGCTGCTAGGCAACATCATTCTTATGTCTTAATAAGGCAGTGTTCTCCGTCTGTCCACTCATTCACTGTTTAGTTCTGCATAGAGCCAGGCCACCTGCTTATGCAATCATTGTCAACACACAGCATGCTGGGGGAGAACCGTTTATCTCAATGTTTTCTTTCCTCCGGTTTTCAAATGTATAAATACTCTGATGCCACTTCTGAAAGTGACAGTGCTTAGATAAAATGATGATGCAGTGTGATCTTGTGAGTAAAAACTGACAGTAGGGAAAGATCAGGACAAGCAGTGCCAAATATGTCACTAATACTTAATGTCCCGTTCTGCTCTTTCCACATTTTTTCCCCTGGTCCCTTCAGAAGAGGGTGATGAGGGTCGGATGGGAGGGCTCTCACGGTGGCTCTGAAAAACTCAAGTCACTCCAGCATCTGAGTTGAGTTGAGCGTAAGTGATCACACAGATCAGACTGCAAGACCTTTCCTCTCGGACAGCTGCAGTGAGATCGGTGAGCTTCATCTTTCTGTTTGTCATTTTGCGAGATTTTACAAGAGCTTTTTCTAATGAATTTCCATCTATCTTTCAGTGTAATGATTGTGTGATTACATAACAGCTATTAGAACAGTGTAAGAGCAAACTCTTTTTGAGCGGTTATATAAATTCCGATGACATTATTATGTGTTATTAGGGTAAAACTGTATCATGGGATGCAGAAACAACATGACCTATTCTGCTAGCCTCAGCCCACACATCGTACCTAACAGACACTAACATACAGCAGCACTAAAGTGTATCTGGACGCTTGAGGCATCTGCGCTCAAATGCTGACAGAGCATTTCTCAGGATTGAATTCAATTTTCTGAGCCACCTTTGCACTGACTTTTAATCAGCTGGTCAACACAGGTGTCCTATCAGTGTAGTTTATTGCATTAACTATGAACATGATCCACTAAGGGGAATTATATTAAAATTCTATTTCAATGCTCTGCATTCCCCCAAGAAATGCTGCATTCATTCGCAAAAGAACGCAAAACTGGTAACATAAATAGGGAGCAAATAAACTATATTTTGATGCTTTTGTGAGTGAACACAGAGTTTGGGGGAATGCAAAACTTTAGTGTGGCCAAATTGTACTATATTGTTCCCTCATGTTAATTTAGTTGAATTGTGGCCACAATTTAACTAAAATGATGGAACTGATTAATAAATTGTGGGATCAAATTAGTACAACATGGCCATGATTTACCTAAAACAAAAGAACTAATTAATAAATTGTGGGAACTAATTCTTAATTTGTGGCCATGATTTATTTCTTTCTTTCTTTTCACATGTCATGTATGGGGCTCTGTACTTTTGGTGAGCGGATGCAAAGGTTTTCGGAGGAACGCAATAATTGTGAGTTTTAAGAACATAGTTTCTTGAACAAATGCCAAACTTTTGTAAGAAGACACAAAACTGATGATGAAAATGCGAGTGGAAGGAAAGATTTGCAAATATGGGAAATATTCTCCACTCATGAAGCATGTTATTCCACAGATGTCTTTGCCTTTGAGTCTCAGTTGTTTACAGGACTATGGGCAGAAGGTGCGAGACACATCCTAAAGCACTGGCTAATGTCAATGCCAACCAACATGGTTTCTGTTTATGTTGAGATGAATATTTGGACATTGCCATTCGGATGTCCTCTTTTCTGCATAAATGGATGCAAGCAGTCATCATTATGTGTGGCTTAAAGCAGCTTGACAATGTGAAAAAACAACCACGCAAATATTTTTGAATGTAACCTGTTTGTTCAGAAGCCACTCAAACCAGTAATTTGGTTGTGACTAATTAGACTAGCGATTTGTAGCTTCAAACAAGCATCTTGGGGTTTCAGAATATCTCTGTACTAGTAGCTCTTGCACAAAGCATTCAGCTAGAATCTCTTTCCCTCAGTTTTCCTTTCCATAAATGTACTCCCTCATTCCCACGCACACATCTCGTAACCTGGCTCCATCAACACCTCCTGTTCCTCCTTCTGTCCCAGCTGTCACTGAAGATGGAGGGTGAGAAGGGAACATTAGAGGCAGGTACCAAAGAGCAGCCTGATACGACGGGTCCCCTGACAGTCGAACAGCTGGCAGCTATAGAGGATGAAGAGATCCTCAATAATATGGTAAGAGACAACTAATGGCACTGCAGGCGGAGCGGGATTGTTATCATAGTTCGTCTTAACCATATTTAGGAAAGTGTTTCCCTTCTGTTTATTGCATGTACTAGCTAGATAAGGCAGTGGATTTCGAGGAGAGGAAAATGATCCGCGCTGCCATGAGAGAACTGCTGAAGAGAAAGAGGGGTGAGGACTGGGTCATGTCCCTGATGTCACATATTCAGTATATGTGACCCTGGAGCACAAAACCAGTCTTAAGTCGCTGGGGTATATTTGTAGCAATAGCCAAAAAAACATTGCAAGTGTCAAACTTATTTATTTTTCTTTTATGCCAAAAATCATTAGGATATTAAGTTAAGATCATGTTCCATGAAGATATTTTGTAAATTTCCTACCGTAAATATATCAAAACTTAATTTATTATTAGTAATATGCATTGCTAAGAACTTCATTGATTTTTTTTTCACCCTCAGATTCCAGATTTTCAAATAGTTGTATCTCGGCCAAATATTGTTCTATCCTAACAAACCATACATCAATGGAAAGCTTATTTATTCAGCTTTCAGATGATATATAAATCTAAATTTTTTAAAAAATTACCCTTAAGACTGGTTTTGTGCTCCAGGGTCACATTTCTGATTATTATCAATGTTAACAGTTGTGCTGCTTCATAATTTTGTAGAAACAATCATTTTTTTCAGGAATCTTAAATGAATAGAAAGTGAATAAAAACAGCATTATTTAAAATAGAAATCTTTTGTAACATTATAAATGTCTTTACTGTCACATTTGACAACTTTTTTTCACTTTTTTTGTCAACTTTTGCTGAATAAAAGTATTTGTTTTGTTTTAAAAAAATTACTGACCCCAAACATTTGAACAGTAGTGTGTGAAAATAAGCCAGACATGTTCTTGACAGGTTTCATAAGATTCCGCCTTTAAGAGTCCTTACTATTACACAAATAACCAAAGGTCAAATAGTCAAAGTCAATAAAATGAACCTCTACTGTGTATTTGTTAACTTTTTTTTTGTTTACTGTTTTTTGAGTAAAACCCCTCTTTTTCTGTCAGAGCGGCGTGATAGGGAGCGGGTGGCCCGGATGGAGACCCTGCGTCAGCAGGGTGGTGGAGGAAAGACAGCTGCTGGACTGAATAAGGACCAGAAACCCGCTAATGGTCCGAGCGGCGCTCAGTACAAAGCACACAATGAGTGACCATCATTCATGAGGATCTGAACACTATGTACCTGCGCTTCAATCTGCAAGGCTTTGATAACCTTGCTTATCTCTTTTTACTTCACTTTGGTACAGGGATGGCTCAGGCAAAAACATTTTCTCCACCAACCTCTACTTCCTCTCCAAAAGCTGTTGGCAGGTGAGTCATTCCCAGAGTCCTGACAGGACGACAGCATGGGACGTTTCCCGTTAACTGATTGTGTTATTTTCCTCCTAAAGCCCGGCTCAGTCCCATGTAGCCAGGGTTAAAGTGCCAGGCAGCTCGGCGCTCGGGGGCCCAAATACCAAAGATGTCAAACAGATGCTGCTGGACTGGTGCAGAGTCAAGACTGAACCATATGAGGTGGGCCTGAAGAGACAAAATAAGATCAAATCAAACAGTTTCTGTTTTGCTACATGTCTCAGGCTCTGCTAGCCTCCTTGTGTGAATCTCAAAGAGACGTCCAGGTCACATTTCACCCCAAAATCTGAAGAAAAAAATAATAAATTACACTTTAACATAAAGAGAACCAAACCTATTTTTATGACTATAAAGATTTTTGGCATTATGACATTACTTTTATGAAATATAAGCACATTTCCCACTTATCGTCATAATCATAAATCATAATTTAATTTTAATTTTGTGTAAATCAGCATAAATTGAACAAATACTGTAGGTATAAATGCTTTTTATATTTGCAAATTAGGTGTGTGGTGGTGGGTGTCTTTTATCATTTAAACAATGCAAAAAAAACCTAATGGTCCTAAAAATGGGTTTTGTTTTAAGCAAAACACACTTTTTATTTATTTATTTTTCTTCACAGCTTTGTTGTGATTCTCCCTTTTATACTTGTTTCTATGTTTAGGGTGTGAACATCCAAAATTTCTCGTCTAGCTGGGCAGACGGTCTGGCGTTTTGTGCCCTGGTACACAGGTTCTTCCCAGAGAGCTTTGAATATTGCACTCTTGACCCCTATGATCGCAGGGCCAACTTTGAGAAGGCATTCAAGACTGCAGAGTGAGACTTGACACTATTTATTGCATCCACTTTTGCATGTCTTGTGTGTGAAATGTTTGGGGCATACTTCCCCTGAAAAAGAAATAGCATTTTCATTATCATAAAATAATTAATATAATATATAATTTATTATTATAATAGTAATAATTGTAATATATTCAGTTGTTCAATATAGTAATAATTCATATAATTTATTTTATTATTATAATTAAATGATAATGTATTATTATTTTTTCAAATGAATTGTAATTTAAATGGCTCATCTTTTCTCTTTTCATCCAGGCACTTTTTTTTTCAATTAAATCAGCATAAATTAAAGACAGCATAACAACTCTATTTACAATTTTATAATTTAATTAAAGGGGTCATATGATGCGATTTCAATTTTTCTTTCTCTTTGGAGTGTTACAAGCTCTTGGTGCATAAAGAAGATCTGTAAACTTGCAAAGACTAAAGTCTCAAATCCAAAGAGATATTCTTTATAAAAGTTCACTATTTTCTACCATTATTCTAATGAGAAATGTGTGGTAAGCGGAGGAAATGTGTTTTAGGTATTTTGGAACAAAAATGTGCTTAAGTCAAAAAACAACAACCCATAATGTTCCTAAAAATAAGCTTAAATGTCTTTATGCGTGTAGGAGGCTAGCTGACTGTCCTCCCCTGCTGGACGTTGATGACTTGATGCGGATGCGAGAGCCAGACTGGAAGTGTGTGTACACGTATATCCAGGAGTTTTACCGCTGCCTAGTAGAGAAAGGCCTTGTCAAGACTAAAAAGAAGATGCCATAGAAACCTTCGCATTTTGAGTGTTTTCACTCTAAATAACCAAAAGACTATAACATGCACACAACATCGCGCACACACATGACCTGACCTGAAGCTTCTACCAAAGATCAGTCTATTATGTACTTATGCTCTTCTCTGTTTCATATGTACACGCATGCAGTGGATGAGGATTATAACCTGCGTGTTTTGCGCTCGGGTACAGCTAGGGCTCTGAAACAGTGCATTCCACTGAGATTACACATGCACTAATCTCAGTCTATGCTCAGAGATTGTGTGAATGTGTGTGTGTGTAAAATCCATTTCTATGTTTAAATACTGATGTGGTAAAAAACAAAAACAAATGAACAAACTAGCCTAATATAATTCCCATGTTTTATAAATTATATTGGGGACACAGTAAAATAAAGCTATAAACTGATAACCATTTAATACAGTATTTTCAGGATAATGTTCTGTTCGAAACATCAAAAATTTCCACAAAAAAAAAAGAAACATCAACAATATTTCCTAATACATTTTCCGTTTTTAGAAATTAGTGTACCACCCAGTGGCATGACAATATTAGCTCAAATAAAAACCTTAAATTACTTCAAATCCATGTTCAAATAATAGTGTTGTTAAAAGGAATCTATAACTGGCCTAATATAATTTCCATTTGTAATAACTGTAAGTTTAAATAATATATAGGCCTAGATGCTGATATAGTTGGAATGACCAGACCTTCAGCATCAGGATCATTATTGCCTGGACTGTGAGAATAGCTCTCGTGAGTTGTGGATCTGTGCAGTCCTGACATGTTAACAGAGGCGGACAAAGTACTCAACTCCATTACTTGAGTGAAAGTACAGATACTGCTGGTCAAACATTACTCCATTACAAGTAAAAGTTGTAAAGACAGATTTTTACTTAAGTAAAAGTACAGAAGTACTTGCTTTTAAAAGTACTTAAGTACCAAAAGTAAATTTCCTTTTTTATGTCAATGCACTGTTTTATTGTTGTACGTAGTAGAACTCAGTGTTGGGGAAAGTTACTTTTAAAAGTAATGCATTACAATATTGCGTTACTCCATAAAAAAGTAACTAATTACGTTACTTAGTTACTTTTTATGGAAAGTAATGCGTTACGTTACTTTTTAAACCTGGACAGGAATTGCTTGTTTGTTTTTAAAATAAAAAAGTTATATTTTTGGCAAATATAAAAGCCTTTTCACACCAGAAGTGAAATGAATAAGCCTCAGGCTGAAGGGAAAGTACATTTACATCCGTACAGTAGAATGCACTTCAGCACACTTATGGTAATTTGTGCTTATTAGTACAGTTGAACTGGATCATCGAAGGTCAGAAGCAAAGACATTGGTTAATAGAATGGGATTAAATACATAAAGGATATTCATGTTGTGTAACATTTAATTATTGCAGGTTTGCGTCATATTCTGAGTTGCATTATTTTGATTCATTTTGAGGAATACTGAATCTGTGTGAGTGAGATGAATTAATGCATATTCATATTTATTTTAGAACTACAGTAGCATCTGATTTCTCTCAACATGGGGACAGGAGAGCTGTCAGTCAATAAATTGAAAAAAAAAAGTAACTTGCGTTACTTATTTGAAAAAGTAACTCAGATATTCTCTTGTAAATTAAAAAGTAATGCGTTACTTTACTAGTTACTTGAAAAAAGTAATCTGATTACAGAACTACTTGTAAATAATACTGAAGTAAAGTACAGATACTCAAAACGTGTACTTAAGTACAATACTCAAGTAAATGTTAATAATGTCCTCACGTGTAAGTGGACATTTCCATTCCGCTCACGGTGATGCGGCTGATTCAACGTCGTCTTACGACATTTTTAGTCCAGCATAGTCTTTACTAGTCAAGAGTCTGTTGAAGATGTTTGACGCACAGTTTTCGCTACCTTTCCTCGTGCCTTCTTGGGACTGACATATCCGCTCTCCATCACTCACTATCACACCAGTGTGTGTGTGTGTGTGTGTGCATGAGCATCTCTACAGGAGGACACACACACTCCGGTGCAGAGAAACAGGACAGGTAAGAATTCTTTCGATATCAACTTAATTGTGCTTTTCCGAAGCGAAACACAGGTCAAGAGTCTGTTGAAGATGTTTGACGCACAGTTTTCGCTACCTTTCCTCGTGCCTTCTTGGGACTGACATATCCGCTCTCCATCACTCACTATCACACCAGTGTGTGTGTGTGTGTGTGTGTGTGTGTGTGCATGAGCATCTCTACAGGAGGACACACACACTCCGGTGCAGAGAAACAGGACAGGTAAGAATTCTTTCGATATCAACTTAATTGTGCTTTTCCGAAGCGAAACACAGGTCGACGAGGCAGTCAAATATGAGCTCTTACCGTGACGCTCATCTGTTTACTTCACCTCGAGGCACTGCTGCGTATAAACGAGTGTCGTCGGACAAGCAACTTCGAAAAGAACCAAGCGTATCTGTCAAACAGACTCGCGTTCATTTCCATAACATGAGATGTCCTTCCCATCGGCTCGCTGAATGATCTCTTCCGCACGCGCTGACTCGTAACTGACCAGCGAGGACAGGTCACCGTGTTGATGATAACGAACGGTTCATTAGGAAGGACTCGAGATTTTATTTGATGTCCAGCGGGCTCTAGGAGATATATAAATATTATTCTTTCTCTATTATTCTTCTTAAGACACATGACGCTGATTCTTGAGACAAGACCAAATGAAATTAAAAATAAAAGTTTATAAATTATTAGTAGCCTATATAATGATAGTTTGTATTAATGTGTTCAGTGTTCAGAGTCGTTGACTTCTTTGGGTGAAATCTCCTGCTTTTTCCATTCTCTCACAAAATAGGTGTGATTTCTTGCCTATATAATTCAGAATCAGTCAAAACCATCTAATACAAAAAGAATATCTCCGATGTTTATTAATAATGACAAATCCAGCATTCACTGAAATGAATGAATGGAAAGTACAGGATGGTTTCAAACTAAATTGTCTCTACCATCAGACAAACATTTGAATGTCTTGACAAACTAATTTTGCATATACTGCAGAAAGTTTGTTTTCTTTGTATTGCTTGTTGTGACTAGGATCTAAAACTCTTAAACTATTGGGGAAAAAGTTGAAATAGGCCTATCATGATTGTGAGCAAGAAAACATAAGCACAATTAGTTAAAATTATATATGAAGAGATTAATAGATAAACCCCTCCAGAACCTGTGACCTTGCTTAACTCTAGGCCTGTCACGATAACAACTTTTTGTTGTGTGATATATTGCCCCAGAAATAATTCTGATAAGCAATATTATTGTCATTTTAAAGACCATTTTATGCCACTGAATATATAATCATAATGTAACAGCATACTAAAGCAAGAAAGCCTACACACTTCCAAATGACAACAAACTTGTAATTGTTAAGAATATTTAGATCATGGAAATTAAGTATCAAAATATTGAAACCTGAATAAATAGTAAATAAACATTTTCTTACAAAAAGTGCAAAGTAACAATTAGGAAAAAAAGAAAAATGCACAAAGAACTTATATGAAGATTTTTCCATCTACAGATTTTTCCCTGACCTTCTTTTCTCTGAAAAACACAATCACTACTTAGCAGTCAGATGTCCGTATGCACAAAAGCACAGACCTCTAAACCAGACCATATCTGCAGATGAAACTTTTTTTGTAGAAGCATCTTTTAAATTTGAACTAGACCTCATGACTACATCACATTATGTACGAGAAGCTGCAAAAGACGCAGGCGCAAATGGAATGTACAAAACATGCTGACATTAATTTATGTAAATATAATGGGCAATATATTGCGTCACCAAAAATTATTGAGGTCATGTACATATATTGCGCGATAAGTCGATATATTGATTATTGCGACAGGCCTACTTAACTCATAGGTAAAATATGGCCAGGTGTAATTTTTTTCGTATAGGCATTAGTCTTTTTACGTCCTTTTGTGACAACATGCCCCAATAGCAAAGCATGTTGTCACATATACCTTTTTGCAAAATTAAAACAATAATGAAGCACACAATAATTAATTAAACAGCAAAAGTGTAAAAGGTAACATGCAAAAATACCATCAAACAACAAATATCGTTACATTGTGAATATATATTTTTCTCTTGACTCCGTTCAGCCATTGTTATAATTTGTCATCATTATACATTTTTAATGATGACCTGTTTTCATTATGCTATCCTATTATAGTGCACTAAATATGGTGTGAGCAGACGAGCTCTTATATTACCTAACTGTATTGAACTGCATGAAAAAAAACTTTTTTGTCATATTTTCCATTTATCTTTTCATTGATTAACTTTACTAAACATTATTTTTATATATAACACTTAATTATTATAATGTACATTAATGTACTGTACATTCAAATAATTACCATGAAAATAAATATCAAACATTGATTCATATGTTTCCATATTCATATGTGACATCTGCATACATATCATTGTGTTGCAAACATTAGAATTATGACTTGCATAATATATATATATATATATCCGCTATAAACATACCAGTTACTCGGTTATGTCAGTTTGTAATGTTGATATGAATTGTTGCATCTTCTGCGTAGCATGTGTTTATCTGCATTTTTATGCTGGCCATATTTGCTAAACTCTGTTAGGAATGTGTATAACATTTTCTAATATTTAACTCGTATACTTGAGAAACCATTCTGTCTTTTCACTGAAGATCTGTCCCAAGACACCAATGTGTTAAAGCTCTGAGCTATTATTCTGCAACAGATGGAGACAGAGGCATCATTGCTAATGCTATGTGATGGCCATTATCCCTAGCACTTTCTTCATAGATTGCCCTATCGATCAGAATCCTGTTTATTAAAGGAACTATTCCAGAATGTTAAAAGGAAAGAATGGAAATGTTTGGAAGGGGGGGTGTTGAGACTGAAAGTTGTTGCCAAGCAACAGGAAAGTAGATCAGGACAGAGGGGAGGGTATATAGTTGTCATTTGAACAAAAGGATTGATCTTAGCTGATTGTAGTTCACTGCTATCAGCAGTGACGTCCTAAGAAGAGCAGAGAGCGAGAGGGGACAGGTACATAGTGGGGACGTTCATCCCTGGCTACTGTCCAAAGCTCTTCACACACTCAGCAGTCCACTGCAGACAGCAACAGTCTCTGTCTCTGACCGTGGGAGAAGGCAGAGGAGTGTGAAGGACACACAAACCCAGGTCTCTCATCTTACTCTGCATTCACAGCATCTATTTTCTGGTTTAGCCATCCTTTCCATTTTTCCCTTCATGCTTTTTGCTCCATTTATTAAAGGAATGTTCCAGGTTCAATATAAGTTAAGCTCTGTGAACAGCATTTTTGGTTCTGGCCAATGACATGATATTCCTTTTTTTTTTCTTTTCTTTTTTTTAAATCTATTAATTTATTCAAAAATATATACAAAAAATTAAGAATACAATTCCTGATAACGATTTTTAAAAAGTCTCTTTAAAAAAAATTAAATTTGTAAAAAGCATCCCGTTTAACATCAACTTTTATTATTATTTCTTATGAAAATTGACACTTCACTACGTACTAATATTTGTAAAACATTTGTCCGCCAAAATCAAAGTGGCAACATAAATCAGGAAATGATATCATAGAGAGGACCCCCTGCAGACCCTCATGACTGTGTGTCCAGGTTAATAAGTATTATAAAACATCAGATCATTTAAATTTTTTTACTACATGGCAAAGCTAGTTCAGAGTGAATGTCAAGTTGAGCGACTGCAAAAACATAATGATATTTATAAATTGGTGAATCATAGTATTTGTAAAAGAAAACTTTTACTATGATATATTTAAAATATGTTGCCTTTTTATTTAATATTACATTTTTAAATATTAATGGCATTTATTAAAGGTGTAAAGAAAATATGTTAATACTGTTTACTTGATGGTTACACCACATGACATTTCACAATCTTTAAATTTGAAATTTTCTTGAAAAAGATCAAACTCTTTCAAAACTATTAGTGCTGTCAAATCGATTAATCCCGATTAATCGCATCCAAAATAAATGTTTGTGTTTACAAAATATAATGTGTGTTTTGTATATATTTATAGCCTATGTATATATTATACACATACATACATGTATATATTTAAGAAATATATGTAATATATATTTATATATAATATAAATTACGTAAATATGAATATATATACATGTAAATATTTCTTAAATATATACATGTATGTATGTATGTATGTATGTATGTGTATTAATATATACAGTCACAGACACATGTAGATCAGAAACAGATTTGGAGAACTGTAGCATTACATCACTTGCTCACCAGTGGATTCTCTGCAGTGAATGGGTGCCGTCAGAAAGAGAGTCCAAACAGCTGATAAAAACATCACAATAATCCACAACAGTACAGTACATGAGTTAACTTGTGAAGCGAAAAACTGTGTTTGTAAGAAACAAATCCATAAAGATGTTTTTATCTTCAAACTGTTGCTTCTGGCTAAAATACAAGTCCTCTATCCATACTATTGCTTTCTCCATTGAAAAAAAGTCATCTCGTCAGGAGAGAAATATGCACAGATCAAGTACCATTTATGAGCAAAACAGTCCAAAACAGTTCTAAATAAATATATCGCTGGATTTTGATGTGATAGGACAACAGGAGATGGAAGCATTAAAATTGATTATTTACTGGTATCTTGGCCAGAAGTGACGGTTTAAAGTTAAAATGGCTTAATGATGGATTCTTACAAACATGCAGCTTTTCACTTCAGATGTTAATTGATTGACTGGAGTCATGTGGATAATTTGTGCATTATTGTGATATTTTTATCAGCTGTTTGGACTCTCATTCTGACGGCACCCATTCACTGCAGAGGATCCATTGGTGAGCAAGTGATGTAATGCTACATTTCTCCAAATCTGTTCTGAAGAAACAAACTAATCTACATCTTGGATGGCCTGAGGGAGAGCAAATTGTATTTTTGGGGTGAACTATTCCTTTAACTGGCTTACCTATATGAGTCAACACAATCGTATATTGTTGGGTCTCTGGGAGGTTGTTATTGCTCCATTTTTGTTTCTTTTCTGACTGTTAAAAACAGGTGGTGGCAGTATTGCCACCTTGTGGACAAACTAATTCAAGGTGCATGTGCAAACTGAGCATACAGGGTTACAAAGGGATAGAAAAATCTGTATGCACATGTACAGTATATGTATGCTATGTTGATGATTAAATTGATATCACATGCACACATGTAAACCCTGGTGTTAAAAACTGAAGTACATTTGGATTTGGTTTGTTCAAATTGTAATAGTGATGTATGCCTTAGTAAACCCCACTAATGAGGGGTTCAACTTCAAATAGCTTTATTTCCCTCTAGGTGGCATCTCAGAGGATGCAGGGGGTTTTCTTACTGGTGTTTTCCAAATTCTGCCACCTTCCCTTCCTCAGAGGAGTACAAACCCAAAGCACACGCACTGGGTTGGGAGGCTACTGGGTGAGTCAAAAGAGAAAAGACATCTGGGAAAGAGATTGTTGTGCTGCATTAACACTTTAATGTTGAACATCAAATATCTGCATAATGTCACGACTCCCGCTGTGTGATGTCTTTGATGATTACAGAAGAAGCGGAGTCAAAGGGAGAGCGTGGAAATTAGACTGCAAGCGTGTTTTTGTTATGTGATAGTGAGCATGTGTGACCCTGTGTGTGTTGTTGTCAGTATGGCTCCAGGCTTATTCTGCAGTCTCCTTTGAGTAGGGCACAGTAGGACACGCAGCAGCTCTGTTTCTGATCTGTCTTCCAGTGCACAAACACACACACACACATCAGGTTAATTTATGTTCAATCAAAGACAGACTGAACACACACACACAGCAGCAGCTCTCACTTCTCCCCAGCGAGTTAACCAGAAAGAGAGAGCACATCCCGTGGGAACTGCTGCACCAGTGCTGCTAATAAACTGCAAGTCTCTGCACAGTCCATTTCAGCTTTGACTGCACAGCACACCTGTTCTTCTCAGCACAGTGTTTAACCGGATAGTTCACTCACAAATGAAAATGCGGTCGTTATTCGATTATTTACTCATCCAAAAAAAACATGGTATCTTCGTACACATAATGTGTAGTCAGACAGTCATCATTGCAAAATGTTAGAATTTTCTTTTTAATACAATTTTGTGATGTTTATTTGGTTAGTTTGAGCCTTAATCTGTGTGGCTTTTGTACAGATGTACTTTGTACAGCTTACACTTTGAACTTTGACCTGTGGAGTTCACTGGATATTATTGCATTCCTCACAGTGTGGTGTTCTGGTTCGGTGATCTGAACTTCCGAATCGAAGGTTATGACATTCACGTGGTGAAAAGTGCAATTGAGAATGACAAACTGCCTCTACTGTGGGAGAAAGATCAGGTAAAAGAGCTATAATGTCACAGGTTGCTTGGAGACCATCATAGACCTTGTGAAAAAGAAGTGCACATAATTGTATTAAATGTGCACTTATATTTGAAGTATATATATATATATACAGTGGGTACGGAAAGTATTCAGACCCCCTTAAATTTTTCACTCTTTGTTATATTGCAGCCATTTGCTAAAATCATTTAAGTAATTTTTTTTCCTCATTAATGTACACACAGCACCCTACAAACTGTTCTTGCAGGTAATATAATATTAATGAAAAAAGTACACTTCGAGAGAGTACACTTTCATGTGTTTTAAACACATTTAAGTACACGTTTTAAAAAAGTGCACTTTAAAAAAAAAAAGGTTTTTAGTTTAAAGTACAATTGTAAGTTTAAATCATTATGTTTTAAAAGTCTGTCATCATGAAGTACACTTGTTTTGATGTTTTATTTTGAAACATGAATATATTTTAAATGACTAAATACATTTTTAAGTACTAAATTGCTACATTATTACAAATGACTAATTTAAATATATTTAAATACATGACATACGGGTTTAATAGAAATTACATGTAGTTTAGTATATGTTGGACAGTATATTTTAAATGTATGCTAAAGTGCAATTCTTTTACACAAGGGAGGCCCTGTTCCAAATGCCCAAATTGTCATGGATGTTGTCGCATAATGCTCATGAACACCCTTTTGAGTCATAAAATGAACATAGGATGAGGTCTCAAGTCTACATCAATTGTGCTATTTGGAACGGGGCCATAAAGGAAACTGATTGCACAGGTGCATGTGATGTACAGATCCAACTGTTGAAGCAATGTTGAACATATCAGATAAGCTCAGAAAATTGTCCTTGTCTCAGTCACATACCTCCAGATGTCACCATACAGATCTTGGCGATACAGTTTTTTTTCAATCTGTATTGTAACCACTAGAGGTCAGTGTACTACATTTATAAACAGAGCGGCTGGATTCAGCTCTTCAGTGCATGTGCACACCATATGTTGTGATGTCTGCTAGATTGGGTTGTTGTTAAAAAGATAAAGTGAAAGAACACTTCGTCTTTTTGTTTTGTCTTTGACACAGCTCAACATGGCGAAAAAAAGTGAAGCCGTTCTGGAGGGGTTTATGGAGGGCCCCCTCAATTTCCCGCCAACCTACAAGTTTGATGTGGGGACACATACTTATGACACGAGGTCTATTATGCTTTTTTACATGAGTCTTCATGTTTCTCTGGACTCTTGTTTAAACCCGGCTTCCTTTCCTAGTGCAAAAAAGAGGAAGCCTGCATGGACGGATCGCATCTTGTGGCGTCTGCGCAGGACGGGCTCCCCCGTGCCGTCCCATAATTCTGCACTACAGTGGGGTTTGACCTCATGGCTGGGCGGCGCTACCAGAGTTTCCCAGCACTACTACCACAGTCATATGGGCTTCACTATTAGTGATCACAAGCCGGTGTCCGCTCTCTTCTCTTTGCATGTGAGTCTAAAAATGGCGGGAAAGACACTGGATAGTCTGTGAGCAGCGCTGCATGTATTTCAGGCCTACAGTGTCGTGTGATATATTTATTATTGTGACACTTCGACATTTACGAGTTCAAAAAGTTGCTTGTGGCCACAGACAGACTATTACAGTTTTTCTCGGTTGCTTAAACACTATCACCAGGCTTTTGAACTAAAATTTCAAAACCATAACGCCATTTATCAAAAAGCACACCCATTTCCCTAAACTATAAACACTATTCACCTTTTTGACACATGAATCAGATTTGTTGAACTGTCACTGCAAAACTCTACACACAAATCCCTTGATTTCTCATTGCCTAGGCCATGTTGTCATTTAGAAAGCACTGGCATTCAATATTGTTCACTCAAGTCAGCATAGCTTGAGCTCAATTAGCACACAGTTACCCACGTGGAAACACTAAAAATTTATCACACACCAATCAGAACCTTCAATAGATAGATAAAAGAGCCCAAGTCAGTTAATTCAGTTTTGGAACAGTGGATCCAGAGAGATGTGATTGAAAAGGTCGAGGACACCAGAGAGGAGGAGGAGAAAGAGGATGAGCAAGAGCAGTAAGGAGTGGAGGAAGAGGAGGAGGATGAGGATGAGGGGCAAGGAGACAAGGAGTCTCAGATGAAATTCGTGCCACAAGTTGACCATGTCCTTGTCCATGGTATGACTATGAGGGAGGCTGGGCAATGAGTTCAGCCAAACTTAAGTTGCTTCACCGTCGCCTCGATCATAAGAACCTCCAGGGAGGAAAACAGGTAGGTGTTCCTCAGTGTACTCTACTGTAACCTTTGAGTGCTCTACTCTACATGCTCTACATTTTGTAAAAAGGATGTTACAGTAATCAGTACATCTATTTTTGTAGGACACCGAGACGATGGAATGGAAGAAGCCTGACTAGACATTTCAGCTGATGCCAGGGGTGGATCAGGCATGCAAGAGGATTCCCCCCCGCTGCCTAGCTAGGGCCAGTATAGCCTGTGATGTTGACGAGATTCTCTGGCCTGACCCAGAACAAAGATGTGATGCTGGGGCAGAATATTTTTTGTTGTTGTTTGGTGTATTGTACTGTACAGTACATTAAGGAATAAAAAATGTGCAAATGTA
>NW_015506521.1:108887-109486 GCF_001515645.1 Sinocyclocheilus grahami
AGTTGACCATGTCCTTGTCCATGGTATGACTATGAGGGAGGCTGGGCAATGAGTTCAGCCAAACTTAAGTTGCTTCACCGTCGCCTCGATCATAAGAACCTCCAGGGAGGAAAACAGGTAGGTGTTCCTCAGTGTACTCTACTGTAACCTTTGAGTGCTCTACTCTACATGCTCTACATTTTGTAAAAAGGATGTTACAGTTACAGTAATCAGTACATCAATTTTTGTAGGACACCGAGACGATGGAATGGGAGAAGCCTGACTAGACATTTCAGCTGATGCCAGGGGTGGATCAGGCATGCAAGAGGATTCCCCCCCGCTGCCTAGCTAGGGCCAGTATAGCCTGTGATGTTGACGAGATTCTCTGGCCTGACCCAGACCAAAGATGTTATGCTGGGGCAGAATATTTTTTGTTGTTGTTTGGTGTATTGTACTGTACAGTACATTAAGGAATACAAAATGTGCAAATGTATACACGTGTTCATTATGTGAAAAGTTCCTTGAGGGGGAGAACCACAAGCAACATAACTTATTACTGGTTTTTGTTTTTTTGTAGTATTGTTTTGAATTTATCTCACCAGTGTGTAAGACTATGTTGT
>NW_015506521.1:113061-116050 GCF_001515645.1 Sinocyclocheilus grahami
CCCCCCGCTGCCTAGCTAGGGCCAGTATAGCCTGTGATGTTGACGAGATTCTCTGGCCTATGTGCAAATGTATACACGTGTTCATTATGTGAAAAGTTCCTTGAGGGGGAGAACCACAAGCAACATAACTTATTACTGTTTTTTTGGGGGGGGGGTTTTGTAGTATTGTTTTGAATTGATCTCACCAGTGTGTAAGACTATGTTGTAGTGTGTGTGTGTTTTTGAGGGCTTGTGTGTGATGTCTGAGGGAAAAGTTTGGTTTTTCAGCAAGAGTGAATGGTTTTGAGTGTAGAGCTTCATTTTGACCTGAAAATAGGATGTTTGGGGAATTGGGTGAGACGTTGTGGATTTGTGTTTACTGTTTTGAGAATATGAGGCATAGTTTCAAGAAATGTGTTTAAGCAATCGAGAAAAACTGTAATAAAATTCAATTGATTTTTTTGTTTACTGAAGACCTCCATTTAAATTTTTATATTCATGATACCTACAGTTGATTCTAATATTCTGTCCCATCTTCCTCCATCCTGCTCAGTTTCCCTTTAAGGTGAACTTACCATTAGTGACACTGGAAGTGGAGAAAGAATGGACCAAGTTCTCTGATGCTACAGCCAAACTCACAGTTGTACACGGCTTTCAGAGGAGTTCATGGGACTGGGTGGGACTGTACAAGGTAATACATGAAAGGCATTCATTTCATTAAAGCTCAGTCTGTCCACAGCAGACTTTTTTTTAAAGAAATTACACACATATTATTATAATAATTTGTATTTTTAATGATATTTTATTGTGTGTTGTATTGGTGTTTGTTATATGTGTGTTTGTATAACTGGTCCGCCTATCTTGGCCAGGACACTCCTGTAAAAGACATTTTTAATCTCAGTGAGGTTCTTTCCTGGGTAAATAAAGGCTTAATAATAATAATAATCACAATGGTGTTGCCAAAGTGTGCCATAAATGCTTCACTTTCTCAACAATAATAATTTTTAGACATTTTGTCCAGACACTCTCCCTTCCTACTATTGGTCAATGAATAGATAGTCTCGCCCCCAAACCCATACAACTGGTTGAGCCAGTGTTGCTAAGCTATGTTGGGCAGGTTAGGAAAATTTAACAAACAGAGCAATGTTATGAAAGAACCACAGAAGCACAGCCTTTTCTTTTCAAGGAAATTAACCTATACGTTACTTATAGTTATTTTTGCATATTTTGATCATAAAAAAAAATACACTTCTCAGTACAATAAATCCACAAAATAAATCATAAATGATTTTGATAAATGTAAAGTGCCCATGGTGTAATTAGTATGGAAGCTTGTTTACAAAAAATTATAATAATAAAAAAGGTAATTGTTACTTTTTTCTCACAGTTTAGAGTCTATATCTCACAATTCTGTCTTTTTTCAGTATTGCAAGATATAAACTCATAATTCTAAGAAAAGTTAAAATTGCGTTTATATCACATAATTGTGACTTTTTTCTCAGAGGTCTGAGTTTACATCTGATAGCTCTGTTAGTTTATTGTCTGAAAACAGGCTTCCATAAATTATGTAATTTAGCCTAATTTTCAGACACAATCTCAGATAGTTTTAGTCAATGCTTATACAAAGCAACATTTCAAGCAAAAAACTGAAAACTTTTGTACTAGAAAGAGATGGGTATTAAAATGAACTATGACGTGAATTTTGTTTATCTGACAATTATGTGAACTGACTAGTTGTGTTATGCTTACTTTCTCTTTAATTTACGTTTAAGATATCTGTTAAGAGATTATTATTTGACAGTGTATGAATACAAAATACACGTTGTTGTGTAGCTTGCAACGTAACCAGGATGTACTTGTTTGTTGTCTCTACAGAAGTATTCAGTTCAGTGTTTACAGTTCACTGCAGATGACTCTTTTGGTTTCATTTATATTGTTTATTCATTTCTAAATATTTATTATTTGTCTGCTTTTAATGATTTAATGAGCAATTATTATCTTATTAAATTCCTAATAAAAAACACCCCCAGGCACCCATCAAATTTGCACCTTAAATTAATCAAACTGGTAACACTTTATTTTAAGGTGTCCTTGTTGCACATGTTACATGTACTTATATTATAATAACAATTAATTATGCATAATTACATGCAAGTAACCCTAAGTCAAACCCTAACCATATAGTACATAAGTACATGTAGTTAATTAATATTACTCAGTACTTAAATGTATAATTACACTGTAACAAGGAAACTTTAAAATAAAGTGTAACCATTAAATTATTTATATACTCATGTTACTTTGTTTTAGGTGGGATTTAAGCACCACAAGGATTACGCTGCATATGTGTGGGCCAAATCTGAGCATTCGACACAGGTAGGACGTGTGCGTAAGATGTGATGAGATCTCAAAGATACTAGCAATCTGACCCTGAACTTTACGTCTCTCTGTGTACACTGGACAATGCTTTAATCCCAAAATCAAATAATTCCTGGATTGAAAGCTTTAAGATTAGGGAATGACTGAACAGTATTAGTACTAACAAAGATTTATTGTGTCGCCAGTGCTGACTATCATTATCCTTAATTAGTTTTATTCATGACCTTCAGGTGATGTTTCCTGAGGAGGATCTGCCTAGAGACCCAGGAGAATATATTCTGGGATATTACAGTAACAACACCAACAGCATCGTGGGAGTGACAGAACCATTTCAGGTCCACGCTGCTCTCACACAGCTACATTCTGATTCATATCAAATGCTAATATTAGTTTTGTTTGCATGCGCAGCTCAGTAGCTCCGAGCGTGTTATTCAAAGGGCATGATGACTAGGTCATTGTACTCTGGCATTGCCATTGTCAAAATTTGAAGTATTGACTGCAGTCTAATTTGTATTTGAGGCTGGACATTCAAAAATTACAAACATAAAGACTCTGTTTTGCCATTTGAATGTCAAACTAGATGTTAGATGCCACACAATGGAAATAAGACACAATGTACCACAGTTTGAAA
>NW_015506521.1:116159-126297 GCF_001515645.1 Sinocyclocheilus grahami
AAAAATATTCACATTCAACATTCCATACAGAAGTTAAGTCTCACAGAGCTTCTTCTGGTCAGAAAAATGCCCGTTAAGACAGAATGCCCATTTTTTTAACTTGCTGATTAAGGGCTGTTATATCAGAAATCAATGATACCACAATAATAGACTCAAAAACCTCAATAGATAAAAAAAAACTCATTCAGATGTAGGGCTGCACAATTAATAAAATTTCTAATTGCGATTACAGTTATGGATGCCACAATTATGTAATCGTTCAAAGTGGCAATTAATCATTCAAAGTCCACTTATGTTACTCTGTGTGCTCAAGATGCGTTTTTTTCCCCTTTTTTTTCTACATGTTATCTTAAGGGTTTTTCCATTGTTTTAGTTTTAGTATAACATTATAATACCATTCATATTTTTACTTTTTTTATCATTTAAAGAAGAAACCAATCCGTAGTATAGTTGACATTTGAGGCTTAATACTATAGAAAAGCACTAAAAGTTTTTGTTTATTTTCATATAGAAATACAGCATGCAGTTGCATCAAACGATGGTATAAACATTCAATGTAAATTGTGATAATCGTAAGTAATACTCACAATTACAATTTAAAAGGAATAATTGACAATTATTATTTTTGTTATAATCGTGCAGCCCTATTCAGATAATAGTGCAGCGGTCCATAAATAGCTGTACAGAAAACTCAGAAATGAATTGAAAATGTGTGTAGACTTCCCAAAAGTACTTAGCACTCATTATTTCACTGACAGAAAACTTAAGAGAAGAGTTTACTTGCAAGATTGGATGACATAATCGTCAAGACTCACCCAAACACGAAGAAGAGAAGTTTTGAAGACAATGCTGGTCTTTATTTCGTCATTAATTTAAATTTCTTTCAAGGAGAAATGAGTCTAGTATGGAGTATGAGTCTAGTAGGACAACATAAGAGGGTTGAGTTCAGTCTCAAGACTGAGACCAGAAGAGGGTCAAGTTTGAGTTAAGAGTGAGACCAGAAGAGGGTCGAGCTTGAGTTGAGACTGAGACCAGAAGAGGGTCAAGTTTGAGTTAAGAGTGAGACCAGAAGAGGGTCGAGTTTGAGTTAAGACCGAGACGGAGTTTTAGTTAAGACCGAGACCAGAAGAGGGTCGAGTTTGAGTTAAGACCGAGACCAGAAGAGGGTCGAGATTGAGTTAAGACAGAGACCAGAAGAGGTTCGAGTTTGAGTTAAGACCGAGACCAGAAGAGGGTCGAGTTTGAGTTAAGACCGAGACCAGAAAAAGTTTGACTTAAAATCAAGACAGAATCCACATGGCCTCGAGTCCATGACAGGGCCAACATGAAAACATGAAAAATATGATCTTGGTCTTGTCATTGATTTGGGAACTTGTGGACTTGTAGACTCAACCCATTTTTTGTGAATTCTGACTTTTTGGTATCTGTTCATTTATTACACAAAGTGACTTGCATTTCTTTCAAAGTAACTGATTTTTATCAGTTCTTGCATTCCCTGGGAATCAAACCCATGACCTTGGTATTGTTAGAGCTGTGCTCTACTGTTTGAGGCCTTTTCCTAACATAAAACCACTATATATTTGGAAGACTTACAGCACAGAAGTCATACGGACCACTTTTATGATTCTTTATGGTGTATTTTTGCAATTTTTGAAGCTCAAAATCTCTCTGTTCATTGTAATTGAGCATGGAAACATGCTTTGAAAAGTCTCCATTTGTGTTTTGTGTAAGAAAGAAAGTCATGAGGTTTATAAACACGAAACAAAGGGATTTTAACTTCTGTATAACATTAGAATCTCCTATATGAGTTGTATGTATATTCTTTTAATTTCCTCCTCTTTGTTTTTCTTCGCAGGTGCAGCTGCCCATGTCCACGCCGCCGGCACCAGCGTGTCGTACGCACTCTGAGAGTTCTGATGTCAGTTCTGAAGACGACAGTACGCTGGTCCTGTTGGCCCCCATCTCTCGTAGCCCCAGCATGTGTGCGAGTGTGTGTGTGTGTGTGTGTGTGTGAATACATACTGACTGTGCAAAAATGTACACTAATAAATATCATGACTGTTTGCCCTTTAAATATCAGGAGATGATAACATTTAAATCAGTCTCAGACTGACAGTATAAAGATTTTATCAGCACATCATTGCAAATATAAGAAAAAAAGGTCCTGATTTTGCATAGCTCACCCTTTATTCTCTTGCCATGTTTTCAACAGAACAGATAATCTGTAAACGGGCAGAACTATTATTTTACTGTCCTCGCTTGTCCTCTTTAATTATTTAATATTTGGCTAGAGAGCAAAGAACACCGAGTTTGTTTATAATCATTGGATTGTCTACTTAGATTGTCTTTTTAAAAATCAATTCAGAATCAAATGTTTTCCTGTAGTTTGATTTCATCATGAACTGTGAAGTACGGAAATGTGTCAAAAGGAACAAGGTGGACACGATGCTACCACAAAAAAAAAAGAGAAACCCAATTGTCACCATTTATTGAGTCCTGTGGAGTAACTCACAAAGTCAGTTTTTTTAATAATAATTGTCAGTTTCTTGGGGGACCTTAAAAATGTTTCTAATCAGGATCATTATCATGCTTATAGGTTTAGATGAGAGAGAGTTTGAGCAAAGATGATGTTACTGACTTTTCAATGGGATTTTTCTCTCAACACTCCTAATAATCCATTGGTCTGTTATGAGCTCTGAGCTCTTAGTCAGAGTTTGGAATGAGTCTTTGAAAACTCTTCCAGACCTGGAGGCGACTAGACATATTGTGAAAGCAATGGTTTCGGAAGTTCAAAAGCCAGAACCAGAGAGCAAAGGTGTCTTGTAATATATTGTGAGGTGTTTGACTCATTCATAATTGACAGCAAACATTGTGCAAATGAAGTTCATTTTGAAAGCATCTCCCTCAGACAAAAACAGTCACCTGGCAGCAACGTGATCTTACATAAGAGTTATTTATCCTTACACTCCAAAACCTTGCCAGGTGCAAGTTTACGTCATTCATGTAAATAAATACACAGAAATAAAATCAATCATTGTTTTGTCTGGCAGAATGTCGCTTACATAAATATATTTCTTATATATAATGCTAGTTTAAATTAAAAAAATCAACAGTGAAATTCTGATAAAAAGACAATAAAAATAAACATTTACAAACAAATCACATAAAACTGTTTTATCTTGACATCAGAGATTAGGCTAATAAGATACCCACAGCTTATAAAAGAGGTCAGTGTTTGGAAAAGTAGTCTTCATGATTGGTTTAAACGCCAGAGCTTGTTTTGTTCGCAAACACTTGCAAATGAATGCTCACTATCAAGGAACGTTTTCACTCTTTGCATCATAATGTACCAATTTACAACACAAAAGGCAATAACAACAAGGTGTTGTAAGCACTGCTTCCTGATATCAAATACCGAAGACCAAACAGCCTTGTGACTAATTCTTCCATATCACTTTTTTTAATTATTACAAATTATTTACCATTTTAATTAATTGGAAGGAAGACACAGGAAGGTCTGAGACCACAATGAAAATTTGGTCATTAAATCAAAAGATTCTTAAATTCATTGTACATTTTCAATCCAACCTTTCACTCAGATTCTGACAAAAATGAGGAAAATGCCAAGAACAGCATTTTCGCAAGTGCTCTCAAACTTTTGGACCCCAGAGCACATCTGAGGTTATGGATCGACAAACTCAACGACCTCTGAGTTTCACTGTAGAGCCCATGTCCCCTGCACCTCCTGGCACTCTAAGAAATTACTGCCTACAGATTAGATGGGATAAAAGAGGCCCCATGCTGACTGAAAGTGTGTGACAGTACAACTGAAGCATTAAGTGAATGTGATAGATTATAATCACACTGACTGGTTATGCACAGAATACAAACACATATTTCGCATATTACCTAGAAACTTCATAATCTTCTGAAACACAATCAGATACACACCCCACATACAGTAATAAGTAGTGAGACAGGCTTAGCAGCTCTGCCCACAAGTTTTCATTTACACTCATTTAATACGCTGCAATACAACAATTAATGCTTTGTTCAGCCGAGTCCAAAGTGCAACTCCAAGACAGACATTCCTGATGTAGGTTATACATTGTTAAAGGAGGACAAAGCAAAACTGCATTACATAATCATCTTACATCATCTCAAGTTCACACATTTGGAAAAACACATTGACATGATGCACAATGCACATACATATCGTTCTGCAGTGAACATTAGGCCTAAGCTAGGAGCAGCTAGGGGGAAAAACATATAGGCTAACCCATATTTTATACTTTAAGGAAACTATGGTGTAGAAATTCAGATTTAAAACAAACCTATAGAGTTCGCTGGAGCAAAAAAAAAAGTGTGACAACTAGCACTCTATGTATTGTTTTAAACTGGGTTTTTTATTTGTCAATTTGTCTTGGTTTTATTTCTAAACATGTAAACATAGAACGTACACAAAGCAGGGCCTTCTTCGTCTGCTCACGTAACGCCGGCGCCGCTTCTGATTGGCTGACGCGACGGACGGGGGCGTGGCCGAGTGAAGTGGGATATCGTGGGAGGGATATAAACTAGAAGCCCGGCTGCTCGCGCTAATATCATTTGAGGTCAAGTCTACACACAGGGCGTCCGCGACAGAGCATCACCACAAACATCTGTAAGCAGAGAGAGAAGCGGACACTTAACGCGCTACAGCCAGCGAGAGAAGCACGCAGATTTAGACAAGCGCAACGGCCAATCCAACATGAACGGGCAGATAAACGGTTTCCATAACTCCCTGATCGATGAAGACTGCTTTTTGTTCACGTCTGAGTCTGTCGGTGAAGGACACCCTGGTATGTAACTTATCGTATTCATATTATGTTCTGAATAAGATTTTAGCGTCACAAGATCGCGCAGAAGGTAAACAATCGGAAACGCGATTCCACAGCTAGCACGTGCTAATAATGCTAATACATATTTCACACTTCTATACACAAAACATTTGCAATTATAACATTTTATTATTCCGACATTATGTCAAGGGCGGGTAAAATGCGTTATGGTTTAATGTACGCTGACTTTAGTAAAGTGGGGTGTGTTTGTCTGCTCGGCCTCGCGCGGCGGAGGCACCGGACTTGAGGCCCAAAGCTAATCTCGCGAATGTAGGCCGTGAACGCTTTAAGGGCTTATTCATATTTTATTTTCGTTTTTATATAGCGTAATTAATTAATAGAATTTATGTCCGCTATATACTGGCTCCTAATAATTAGGCCTATTTTTATTTGAAGGTGGCCATGTTATCGGCGGCCTCGCGGAACATCCGTTCATCAGTGTTGAGCCGAGTCCGTGGGTTTCCCGCGTAATTACGCGCTACTTTAACACTGTACAACTGGGTTGTTTTTCGTGTCCGCGGGTTGAAGCGACCCAAAATAACGTAATGTTTAGCCCTTGGAATGCGCATTTTTACTCGGGACCCCCTCGAAACGCGATTGGGCTAGTTTTGAGTTATGATTGGACGGGTTTTGTTGCGGAGACCTGGCAACCCTGGTTCGTGTGCATTGCGGACTCGCTGCGCGTGTTGTTGTTCTGCCGGGTTGCGTGTTTCACACGTCAAGACGAGCCTCTAACTTATTCCAGCCCAAGAGTTATAAATAACTCTTCTCTTCATAATCCTCGTTCATTGGTCTGAGATCCGCGAGTATTAATGCCTGCGCGTGTCTGCACGAGTGCGTCGCCGCGTGTTCGTCAAACCGTAACTGTTAATTGTCCGGGGTTTTTAATTTTTTTGGTCGTCCATGTGCTTTGACAGCCCTGCACGTGGTGTAGCTAAACTTTCATTCTCGCTCAAGTAGCCGCGACTATTGCGTCAGCGCAGCTTTTAGGCCCAAAATATACAATACTTGAAAGCAAACGCCTGTAGCATCGCTTTCCAGAAGTTTAGGGGCGTTCACACCGCGCGCGTTATTTAGTGCAGTCACCACAAACATCTGTAAGCAGAGAGAGAAGCGGACACTTAACGCGCTACAGCCTGCGAGAGAAGCACGCAGATTTAGACAAGCGCAACGGCCAATCCAACATGAACGGGCAGATAAACGGTTTCCATAACTCCCTGATCGATGAAGACTGCTTTTTGTTCACGTCTGAGTCTGTCGGTGAAGGACACCCTGGTATGTATCGTATTCATATTATGTTCTGAATAAGATTTTAGCGTCACAAGATGCAGACAGGGCGTGATGTGGTATTTGCAGGAATATGTTTGCTTCACACACCTACATATTCACCTAGAAGTTAGTTATGTATCTGATTCAGTATGCACTTAAGTATGTAGTTTCAGATGTAAAGCATAGTTTTCTTTCCCGAACCTATGGTGCGTTCATGTCATGTCAGATTTACTAAAATAGAGTGCATTAGTGCCTGTGCACTTTCAGCAGCCCTGGTTCTGGTAGTGCTTTTCCCTTAGGGATTTTCTAAACCTTCATATAAGAGTTATCAGCCGTAAAACCAACCATATACTAGTTGAATCATAACATGACACTTTGATTTGAAGCAATGTAAAACTACATATTTTATTCCAATATATTCGTGCGCATGTATATAAATGCGTACACGCATTAATATTTAAGTCATTTGAGAGCATATGGAAACTGACTTATTCGCAGTGCTACATGGGAGTGGGCGGGTGCTAAAGTGCTCTTGGCGCTGGTTATGATTCTCTGATTAGTGGAGGTTTCTGTGCAGAATCATGGGTGATGTAGTTTTTCACGAGGAGTTGAACTGTTAAACTCTTAGTTGAAATAACATGGGCTAATTGCTTCAAGAAACATGCCATCGATTAACAACCTTGTAGCTTACAGTAGGTCGGTCTATAAATTGACATTAAAATCGATTCTTATGTGGGAAAAGAAAAGAATATAATTTTTACTTCCGGAACCAATTGTTGGGCTACATTACGAGATGATGGCAAGTCAGGGCTCACGTTTTTGAGGTTGTAAGAAGCACTTGCATCCTTGAAGAATTCGTAATTGCGGTGCTTCTGACATAATGTGAAAGCACTGTTATTGGAAAAAGGACTTTTGATTGGGCCTCAGGTGTTTACAGGGGGAGGGGCTTTCTTGCAAACAGGTTTTCTCATCATATACAATGCATCTATAATCTAAATCTAATTAGCATATTAATGTGTTTTTGGGGCAACATGTAATGAGAGTGTAATATTGAGAGTAATAATTGACAAGATTTTCATAATATATAATGTTTCATTGAAATATATTTTCTTTCCCTATTCATTTGTTGTGGCTCCCAAAATGCGTAATAAACATGCTTTTAGTCCCGGTGTCCTCATATGAGGACATGTATGAAATCAACCTCCTGTTTCGTAACAAAGTTATATTTTTATGTAGTGACATGGTTGTTATTGAAGTGCTTTCAGAGTTTTGCAAAATGCCAGTTACTTGTTACCCAGTTGCCAGGGTTGTTGTAGTTGTCTAAAGCCATCAAATACATTTTTGTTACTTGAAATAAAATGTTAACCAAAATAAAGTAAAATATACAGAATCCTAAGCTCATTTCAGCCAGTTGACAAGGAAACATTTCTCGCATTTAGTTTAACTTATTGTACTTATCAAAAACTAAAAATAAAATGCATTAGACATTTACAATAATAATAAACTAATAAAAAAGAATTTTTTAAATTAAAATGTAAATCTAAAAATAAAAGCTAATTATAAAATATTAATGAAAAATATAGCGTCTCAGTGATATTAAACTAGTATAAAGTGGCTGGTGATGTGAAATTCCTGTGACTTGTTTTTTTTGTGTATACAAACACATGGGCAATGATGTAATAAACAAAAATGCATGTGTATTGTATTAATTGTTCACATTCCACACGCACATATATGTATACGTGTATGTGTTTTTACAAGAATAACTTTTTTTTTTGTTTGTGAATGTATTGTAAATATGTAATAACTTACTATACCCAAGGGCCATGATTTTATAAAAATGTAACAAAGGTTTTATGTTCTATCACACCCTTGTCACAGGGAAATTGCTAGCCTGCTATTTTAACATGTTTGAGGTATGCATTGCAAATTCAAAATCCAGTTATGGCCATCCCTGGAGGCAGTGTTGCCAGTTGTGATACTTTGAGAGTCTTGATTAACCAGAATTCTGTGCTCTGATTGGCTGATTAAATGATTACACCACTCTTTTCTCTGTTCCAGATAAGATTTGTGACCAGATCAGTGACGCTGTGTTGGACGCCCACCTCAAACAAGATCCTGATGCCAAAGTAGCATGTGGTGAGTGTCAAATTATGCTTTCCTGCACTCTTTTCTCAATGCTTGCAACGTGAATCTCCTTACTGTGTGCTCTAACCCCTATCAATCTGTCCTGGCAGAGACTGTTGCCAAGACTGGAATGATTTTACTGGCGGGTGAGATCACCTCTCGTGCTGTTGTGGACTATCAGAAGGTTGTCAGGGACACCATCAAGCACATTGGATACGATGACTCCTCCAAAGGTATAAATGTCAGGGGAAAAAGTGCTGCTATGCTATTCTTATTGCCATAATACTTTCAAAACATACAACACTGCACAATGTGTACTGGTTTATGACTTTGAATTGACTGCCAGTTGGATTTAGGGTGGAATTAATCAGCCTTTTATTGTACTTTTAGGGTTTGACTATAAGACCTGCAATGTGCTGGTGGCTCTTGAGCAGCAGTCCCCTGATATTGCTCAAGGGGTTTACCTTGACCGCAGTGAGGAAGATGTAGGAGCTGGAGACCAGGTAAGAACTAGATAACGACTTTGTTTGTTCGTTCATATGCCAAGATGTGAATTGCTCTATAAGGAGCATTGAGATCTTTACTGGATTGACTGAATACTTGGCTTCTTAGGGCTTGATGTTCGGTTATGCCACTGATGAGACTGAGGAGTGTATGCCTCTCACTATTGTCCTGGCCCACAAGCTTAACGCTAAAATGGCTGAACTACGGCGTGACGGCACCCTGTCTTGGCTGCGACCTGATTCCAAGACCCAGGTGAGACTAGACCAAAAAATGTTGTTAGAAGTCAATGGATTCAATACAATATAATTCAAAAGTTTGGGCTCCGTAAGAGAGAAACTTCTTTTAAATAAAGTTAATGCTTCTGTTCAGCGAGCATGCATTAAAATGTATCAAAAGTCAGAGTGAAGACAATGTTACAGAATATTTTAATTTCAAATAGGCTGTGAACTTTCTAAAAATGAGTGATTTCCACAAAAAGATTGATAATTGAAATGAGATGTTTGAGCAGGAAATTTAGGATATTAGAATGATTTCGGAAGGGTCATGTGACACTTTAGACTATTAATGATGCTGAAAATTCAGCTTTGATCACAGAAATAAATTGCATTTTAAAATGTTCTATTAGAAAACGTTTTTTTACATTGTAATATTTCATAATATTGCTGTTTATACTGTTTTTATGATCAAATAAATGCAGCCTTGGTGAGGATCAGAGACTTCTTTCAAAAACATTTAAATCTCAATTATTCCAAACCTTTGAATGGTACTTTATTACTACTGTAGGACTGAGATTGTAACAGTTTATCTCAACTTCTGTTACTACTTTCTCTAGGTGACTGTCCAGTACAGGCAGGACCGCGGGGCCATGATTCCGGTGCGTGTGCACACCATTGTAGTGTCTGTTCAGCATGATGAAGGAGTGTGTCTGGATGAGATGCGTGATGCTCTGAAGGAGAAGGTAGTGAAAGCTGTGGTTCCCAGCGTCTACCTGGATGATGACACCATCTATCACCTGCAGCCCAGTGGACGCTTTGTCATCGGAGGCCCACAGGTTTAAACTTTTAACAATTTCAGTGGGGAATGAATAGATTCTTAGTCCTTTATATTGTTTTTATTTGTTTCATATGTATATCTGATCAGTGTGATTTTGTGATTATTGTCAAAGTAATAGGTGTGGGAACTGAAGTGTACAGTATCTCTCAGAAGTGAGTACACCCCTCACATTTTTGTAAATATTTTATTATATATTTTCATGTGAAATTTCATGTGACAACAACACTGAAGAAATAACACTTTGCTACAATGTAAAGTAGTGGGTGTACAGCTTGTATACCATATCATCCTGTAGCCAAAGACTGGTT
>NW_015506521.1:126307-127193 GCF_001515645.1 Sinocyclocheilus grahami
GACTGAGGAGTGTATGCCTCTCACTATTGTCCTGGCCCACAAGCTTAACGCTAAAATGGCTGAACTACGGCGTGACGGCACCCTGTCTTGGCTGCGACCTGATTCCAAGACCCAGGTGAGACTAGACCAAAAAATGTTGTTAGAAGTCAATGGATTCAATACAATATAATTCAAAAGTTTGGGCTCCGTAAGAGAGAAACTTCTTTTAAATAAAGTTAATGCTTCTGTTCAGCGAGCATGCATTAAAATGTATCAAAAGTCAGAGTGAAGACAATGTTACAGAATATTTTAATTTCAAATAGGCTGTGAACTTTCTAAAAATGAGTGATTTCCACAAAAAGATTGATAATTGAAATGAGATGTTTGAGCAGGAAATTTAGGATATTAGAATGATTTCGGAAGGGTCATGTGACACTTTAGACTATTAATGATGCTGAAAATTCAGCTTTGATCACAGAAATAAATTGCATTTTAAAATGTTCTATTAGAAAACGTTTTTTTACATTGTAATATTTCATAATATTACTGTTTGTACTGTTTTTATGATCAAATAAATGCAGCCTTGGTGAGGATCAGAGACATCTTTCAAAAACATTTAAATCTCAATTATTCCAAACCTTTGAATGGTACTTTATTACTACTGTAGGACTGAGATTGTAACAGTTCATCTCAACTTCTGTTACTACTTTCTCTAGGTGACTGTCCAGTACAGGCAGGACCGCGGGGCCATGATTCCGGTGCGTGTGCACACCATTGTAGTGTCTGTTCAGCATGATGAAGGAGTGTGTCTGGATGAGATGCGTGATGCTCTGAAGGAGAAGGTAGTGAAAGCTGTGGTTCCCAGCGTCTACCTGGATGATGACACCATCTATCACCTGCAGCCCAG
>NW_015506521.1:128503-147368 GCF_001515645.1 Sinocyclocheilus grahami
ATTTTCACTTAGGGGTGTACTCACTTTTGTGGCCAGCGGTTTAGACGTTAATGGCTGTGTTGAGTTATTTTGAGGGGACAGCAAATTTACACTGTTATACAAGCTGTACACTCACTACTTTACATTGTAGCAAAGTGTAATTTCTATAATAAAATATAATAAGATATTTACACAAATGTGAGGGATGAGCTCACTTCTGTGAGATACTGTGTGTATAAATTAGAGGCGTGTGTGGTAAATTTGTATTTTTATTTTTATTTTTATTGTAGTGGTTCAAACGGTAAGATTCTTAATTCTTCATGCTCTCTTTACAGGGAGATGCTGGTTTGACTGGCCGTAAGATCATTGTGGACACTTATGGAGGCTGGGGTGCTCATGGAGGCGGCGCTTTCTCTGGAAAGGATTACACTAAAGTTGACCGTTCAGCAGCCTATGCTGCCCGCTGGGTGGCCAAGTCTCTGGTGAAGGCTGATCTGTGCAAGCGTGTTCTGGTCCAGGTGAATATTTAGCAGTCTTTCGCCATCTATTAGTGTAATAGGGAAGGTATAAGTACAGTCTTACCCATTTACCGGTTTCCTCAGTTGTCTTACGCCATTGGAGTGGCCCACCCCTTGTCAATCTCCATCTTCCACTATGGAACCTCCCAGAGGAGCGAGAAGGAGCTGCTGGAGATCGTGAAGAAGAACTTTGACCTCCGCCCAGGCGTCATCGTCAGGTAAAGTGTGCTCCTCGGTGGCGACCCAACCGCCGCCTCTCAGTTTGATGGTTTTCAAGTCATCTTTGACATTTTGCTCCCGCGTTTCCTGAGTTTGGTCTTTTGCACCGTTAACATTATAGAGGCTCATTGAGTTTGACTGAACGTCCTTTGTGCATGGCAATTGTCTTACTCTGTCTCCTGTACAATTCCAGAGAGCTGGACCTGAAGAAGCCCATCTACCAGCGCACCGCCGCCTATGGCCACTTTGGCCGTGAGTCCTTCCCCTGGGAAGTTCCCAAAAAGCTTAAATACTAAAGCTGTAACCCCCCCTCCTTTCTTTGGGCAGTAGGTGTACGTTACAGAGAAACCTACTCAACCCGTCGGAGGGGGGAGATGTACCAAATCCTCTCACTCCTAACCTCACACCCACTCCCAAAGGTAATTCCCCTCCAATGGCGTTCTCCCCATACAACTCTACCTTCAACCCTGTTCTTTGCTGTACTGTTTTCGAAATATCTGTGGATGGTGACTGCGTGGGTCTTTTTTTAAATTTTTTTTTATTTTTTTATTTTTTTTTACTTAATGCGCCCTCTTCTCCACCCATCTCTCTTCGACCCTTCCTTCCTTCCTTGCCTACTTGCTTGAAAGATCACAAATGAAGACGGCACAAATGGGGGTCAAAGGTTGTTCTGTGATGCTATGCATTGCTGGCTGAAGCACTAACCCCTCGACTTTTTGTTTTACCAACTAAGAGAACTAATGCTTACCATTTTCCAGGTCCACCACTTTATGCGTACCATCGCGAATGGGATCAAAACCTCTCGTCAAATGTCGAAAACCTGTCTTTAGTTGGATTCAACAAGAATGTGTTTAAGTTACATAGTACAGGGATCGGATTGAGACATTTTAATAGACTTTTTACACATGAATACTATCACGATGGTTTCATCCCGGTCACTGCAGGCCGTGTTGATCTTATTTCTGACGTGTTACAGAGAAGTCAGAAGCTGCTACCAACTGTTGTGGTTCTGCAGGACCGGCGACGCAACCATTTCCCTTCGGTCTCGATGGTGATTCCAGATTAAACCTTCTGGTAGCTGTTATGTGATGTTCTACTAGACCACGGCGGAGGCAAAGCACTCCCTCTCTGCGTGTGGTGATAGCGGGCGTAGCTACAGAGAAGCCCTGCTCCCTCACTGGCGCAGAGGGGCCTCCTCCGCCTCTTGAATCGCTCCATACTTGAATACTCAACCTAATATTTGCTTGGTGATCCTCTTGAGCCTCGGCGTCGGTACAGAAAAGCCTGGGATCTCAAGGTGTGACTGCCTTTAAGGTTTTTTTTTTTGTTTTTTTTACATGAAAGGAATAGTTTTTAAAGACAATGAATACTTGTTTTCATTTGCTTTAACACCATAGTCATGGTGTATGTCCTGCGTGCCGGCTCTGTGGTCTTCCCTTGGTGTCCTACAGAAAGCTTTGGGCTCTTGCCACAGGCTGGTGCTGGTAACTGTGACCATTGTTACACTTTTTATTTTTTTTAACGTGAGTGAAGACCGGTAGATGAGACTGTCCATACGCACACGTTTTACGTTCGGGACTCCCGGCGCTCCCACAGACAGAAGCGAGTCTGGTCGGTGTTGTACAGAGAAACCGGCTTTGTTTACATGCTCTCTCTGTTGGGTGTGGTTGGGTTGCAGTCTTTTTATATAATGCTCATCTTCTGTTTTTCGTACAAATATATTTAGTTTTAATTCCAGAGATTGGTGCATCAGACTGGTTACTGAAAGAGTAGAAGTGCCTTTTTCTATTGTTTCTTTTCCTTTGTCACTCCTCTCCCTCTTCTCGCCTTCCCCCTTTGTTCACCTTTTCTCTCCTTCCCTTTAAATTTCCTCTCGTGATACATGTGAATCCACAGAGAACTCCTGAATTCCCTTCCTTTCAATGCTCCGTGATGGTTCGGTCAGTGAAATGAATAAAAATTCTGACCCTTAAGACTCTTGTTTTATGATATTTCACATTCCTGCCAGATTCTTCGGAGGGGGTTGCCACCTTTTCCCTCTTTCCCTCCTTTAAACGTTTACAGCCCCTTCCATGATTGAGGTGCAAAATAGGGCTTTGATTGTATGGTATGCATTGTTTTAAAGCTGATAAAACAACTTCACACTTGTAACTCGTACAGCCTAAAATTGAGTCAATTTTGTTTTACAGTTTTGTTCGGAACATGAAATTGAAGTTTTCTGTACAACTACACTACCTTTCAAATGTTTGGGGTTGGTAGTTTATTTTTGTTTTTTTGAAAAATTTATGCTGACCATGGCTGCATTCTATAAAAATACAGTAATATTGTGAAATACTGCAATTTTAAAACTTATCTATTTTTCAAATATTTTATTCCTGGTGAAGGTGAATTTTCAGTGTCACATGATCCTTCAGAAATCATTCTAATATGTGGATTTGATGCTCAAACATTATCAACTTTTTTGTTGTAAGGTTATTTATAAACTTTTGCTTTTGATAAATTTAATGCCTCCTAGCTAACAATCAATAACAATCGTGAAGATGAATCATTGAAATTTGAGGCACACAGCAGGATTTTCTGTAAGTCCCATACATGTAGTCTTAAAACGGCAAGGTTACGTGATTTAAAAGTAACATGTTATTGGATACTTTAAGGGCTGCACTTTTATTTCCATCAATGTTGTTTTTTTTTCTTCTGAAAGATGTTGCCATATGGTGACACCTTACCACACAGGGTTAAAAAAAAAAGCGTGTTGATCAACTTCAGGAGGTCAGAATAAATATTATGCATTTCTGACCTTATCTAAAACCGGTTAAGATTGAACAAACTTCTGAGTGCCATATTTGGTGATCGCTAGTCGAATATCGACATGGGTATCATAGGATGAGTGGATTGAGCAGCACATCCTCGTTCTGTACTGGAGAAAAATAAAACCCTAAAAACAAACCCTTCAAAAAAATTGTAACTTTAACCAGACGTTAAAGTGAATTTGAAAAGTTTCAATGTAATTCAGCATCACTCATTAAATATCAAGGAATTACACAAATGTGCAAACCTCACCACTGTGTTTGTACTCTTAGGCTGAATTTGCACTGCAGATCTGGATGCCCAAATCGGATTATTTGACTATATCCGGTTTTTATGACCTGCTTACAAGTTCTTTTAAAAGTGATCTGAGTATATCGGAATCCATGTGCTTTTTTCCTGCTTACATGGTCCTGGGCCATATCCGTGCCACAAGGGAGGAACAAAATCGGAATTGGGTCACGTGAACTATGCAGTGTAAATGCGACCTCATTTTTGAGTTTTGACAGGGAGAATTGGTAAAAAGAGTCCTTTTCAACAATAGTATGCTCCTGCACAACTGGAGGCTGCAGTTTCAGGACCATGTTTCCAGGACCCTAGTTTTTTGTAACCGCGCCACTTACCGAATTGGATGATCTAGCGGAAGCTGCAGTTTCAGGACCGTGGAGGTTTAGTTTGTAGTAATGTTTGTACACGTTATCAAAGATATTGAATCTCAAGGGAAAAAAAATTCAATTGTGATTTTTCATTTTAAAACGCATCGGAGGTTAATTACAAAGTGTGTAATACCTGCTTTGGGTCACAATTTAAAATTTTAAAAAATAAATGTACACTTAAAGGGGTCATATGATGCGATTTAAATTTTTCCTTTCTCTTTGGAGTGTTACAAGCTCTTGGTGCATAAAGAAGATCTGTAAAGTTGCAAAGACTAAAGTCTCAAATCCAAAGAGATATTCTAGTGGGAAGGGTGTCCACATACTTCACACTGTATTTTTCTAATACATTTAATCTCAGGTATGCATTTTACTCTTAGATTCGTCTTTGAGAATTTGATGTCTTGTATCATTGAATTGGCTGTGGAGATAATTGGCATAATACATATTTACCTGACAGATAATAAATTGTTACATTTGATTCATTCTGATTACGCTGAAGTTATTCTCTCAAGTAGATTAAGTGAAGGCTTATGTTTCCGCAAATCTGCGTCTAGAGTTAAACCTAAATTGAATAACTCTGCGCGCTGAAAAGACCGAACACGCAAGAGACCTTCATCCGCCACTGGATACCTTCCTTGGGCCAGGTGCGCGGACCTTACAGGGGCGTAACATTTCCGTCACGCGCTTGAGGTATTCGGCCAATCACAACGCACTGGATATCTGCCAATCAGAGTACACCTCGCTTTTCAGAACGATGAGCTTTGTAAAAATCGATGCGTTTCAGAAAGGCGGGGCATAGAGGAGAAACAATAATGTACAGTATGTGGAAAATAATGTGTTTTTTAACCTTAAACCGCATAAACACATTTCATTACACCAAATACACAAAATAATGTTCTTTTTAGCAACATCATATGACCCCTTTAAAATATAAATGAAAAATTTATTTAAATCTTTATACAACGGGAAAAAGTGGATTACCTTAAAAGTCTTAGTTTATTGAAATATACTGTATATTGATTAACCCCCTTAAGTTTAAGTAATTAGCTCATTATCAGGTCAAATAAAGATGGAATCAAATGGAATCAGCATTTGCAGTCACTAAATTACAGCCAGATATTTTAAAGGGGTCCTATTATGCTCTTTTACAAAGTCTTGATTTTGTTTTGGGGGTGTACTAGAACAGGCTCTCGTACTAAGTTTTTCGAAAAACACATTATTTTTCACATATTTGACATTATTACAACACCTCTCTCCCCAGTCTGGCATGAACGGCTCGAATAGTTCCTGTATCAAATGAAGGCCCGCCTTCTGAAATACGAAATGTGCTGTGATTGGTTAGCTGGGCCAGTGTGTGCTGTGATTGGTTAGCTGGGCTAGAGTGTGTTGTGATTGGTTAGCTGGGCCAGTGTGTGCTGTGATTGGTTAGTTGGGCCAGTGTGTGCTGTGATTGGTTAGCTGGGCCAGTGTGTGCTGTGATTGGTTAGCTGGGCCAGTGTGTGCTGTGATTGGCAGCACTCGGCGCCTGGTCGGGAAATGTCATGCCCTTTACCATAGCCGCCTGCGAGCTTCAGTGTAAATATTACATCAAAATCAAATCAATTTGATCACGATTTAACCCCAGATGATTGAAACCACTCTAAGTTCATCTGCCTTGGGAAAGCTAGCTGTCTAACACTCGTTGCCTTCTCTAGTGCAGCTCAACCAGGTCTCGTCCCATTCGTCGATATTTGTGATATCACAAATCCCGGAAAATATGCGTTGTAGTCCAAACGAGTCGTTTGTTGTAGTTTTTGAAAAGATTTTTTCTGTTACATAAAATATTTCCTTTTGAATTGGACTTTGAGCTTTGTAATTTTGCTGATCTTTTTATGCTCAAACAGCAACATTACAGACTAACTAAAGTTGAAAAAGTGAAAAAGCATAATAGGACCCATAGAGAGGCTCAAGAATGATTCAAGACTGTATATTTATGGCAAACCATGGTGCTAAACCAATTATTTTGAGGAGATTGATACATTTAAGATAAAGATACAATAATTTGCAGCATAGTTAAAAGATAGTAAAGATGAATAAACGTGAGCATTGTTAAAGTACCACCAAATGCTCCTTAGATCCCTGTAACTAACCAAATCCATAAAATCACCATGTAACCATGCAGAACATGACAGAGTAGACCTGCAGATGAACTATTAAAACTGCCAAACGTCTCATTCATCACTGCAAAACAATGCCAAAACGACAGGCTAATAACACATATTGTGGTGCAACCAGACAGTCAGCGCAGTTTAATTATGAAAGATGATTTATACTTAACTAATGGTAAAACAATGAGTATTAAACAAGTTTTCACACGAATACAGTAAGCTAGGCAAATCTGACACATCTCACATTATCAACATGCTTTTATCATCTTTTTAAGTTTAATTAATGTGCTGGCTAGATTTACTTATTACAGTCATTAAGTCAACAAGGTTTAATTAAATCATGGCCACGAATTAAGAACGTCGTAATAATTAATAAAATTAGCGCACAAATTCTTAATTCGTGGGAATTAATTATTCATTCATAGTTAGCAGCTCTCACTTTGGCTATGTAAACTTTTCGCAGGCCATGCAGTATCGGAAATGCAAAGGGACTGTAACCTCAAAACACCAGACAGAAAGTGAATCATATTTTATAGCTGGGGTCTCAGAGACCCCAAGCAGAACATAAAGGTTAAACAGCTCACCCAAAATATTTTTTCAGCTACCTACGTCAATTATGCACTATGATCACATGCTAGCGTATTTTATATTATTGATCAATATGTGAATCCGTTGACCAGGCTACACATGACACGAGTTCTGGTCACAAATTAATTTAGATGAGATTATATCAGATTAGTTGGAACTGTACTGATCACAGATTGATTCCACTCTTGTGTGTCACGGACTTCCAAAGCGCTGATCATGATAGTCTCCCAAAAAAAATAAAAAAAAATAAATTCCTGAAGCAATTACAAAAAAACTAATGTCTAGTACATTGAGGTATGTGGAGTATTGGAGTCCCAGCTGCTCCAGGAGGCCTTTCTGTGTGGAGTTTGTTTGTTCTCTCTCTGTTGACGTTGGTTTCCTTTGGGTTTCTTCGACAATCCAAAGACATTCAGGACAGGTGAACTGGAGTGTGAGTGTGAATATAAATGTGTGTGTGTTTGTCATCCCTGTGATGGACTGGCCATCTGTCCAGGGGGGTTTCCTGCCTATGACCCAGGAAAGGCTCCAGCCTCCCCATGACCCTAGGACAAGTGCTTTGGAAAATGTATGGAATAGATGGATGGATGTACTGTGAGTGTTCCTTGTCTTCCTTGATCCATGTTTCCAAACAAAATCATTCTGAAGGCATCTATCCTATTTGTTTATCGAAAAGATCACCAAAAAAAAACTACAAATAGGACATCTGGCTTGGCTTTTGTGTTTGGAATAAATATTATTCAATTTCACGGTAAATAGATTTTATAGGACAAGTGCTTTGGAAAATGTATGGAATAGATGGATGGATGTACTGTGAGTGTTCCTTGTCTTCCTTGATCCATGTTTCCAAACAAAATCATTCTGAAGGCATCTATCCTATTTGTTTATCGAAAAGATCACCAAAAAAAAAAACTACAAATAGGACATCTGGCTTGGCTTTTGTGTTTGGAATAAATATTATTCAATTTCACGGTAAATAGATTTTGAAAAGATTTTTTTATTTCAACGTAATTCCTGCAGAAATGGTCAGAGTTTACCATTGTTCTGATCTGAATGTGCTTTTATCAGTTTTGAAAGCAGTGTGTTAGCAAATGTGCCGAAAATATACAGTGTTTTGCAGGTTGTGGAGTATGAATGACAAAAGTGTTTGTGGATTTTGGGAAATGTGGTCATTGAATGCATTTTGTCTGAAAGCAATGAAAAATGATTCACAGTTCGTTTAGCATAGACTTCTGTACCACTGAATGTGTGAACAGTTTTGAAAATGTGGTTCAGTATTGAACAATGCTTGTTAGCAATAAAAAAACTGTAAAATAAAGCAGAATTGAGAATCAGATCTTAACCATGTTTTCACAGACGAGGGATGGTAAAAGATCCTTTACCCTATTCCTCCCCTATCTGTGCTTATCACTCACTCACTAATGCAGTTTATGTTATTAGACAGAATTTATTGGACAGCATTGAATAATAGACTAAACTGAATCATTTCAACCCAGATCAAGATTCTGATAGATGTCGACAAGCTCCAGCAACTCTTTGCCATACATTTAGCCCAAGATTCAGTTCTCTGGACATATTCAAGTCAATTTCAATGTCAATGTTGAACCATGTCTCCTAGTGGCATTATTTGGACTTAATCCCAAATATGTATCTCTGCCATTTTTCACATTCAGATGTTCTAGTCTTTTGCTTTAACCTTATAAACTGGAAAAAGCATCAATTATCATATATATATATATATATATATATATATATATATATATATATATATATATATAATATGAATATTGTATTGTATCTTCTATTATAAAGAAGATGACTGACATTTTGTTAATTTAAAAACAAGCACTTTAATTATGTAAAAAATAAACAATTTATGTTATGTTAGATGTGTTTTTACTACTATTAATATGTTGTATAATTATATCTCTAGGTAAAGAAGATATTTTAACAAAAAACTATTTTAGTGTGGACTCATTGATAATTTTTTTTTCTGGGGCTCTCACATAAAGGAGTAGTTCACTTCCAGAATATAAATGTCCTGATAATTTACTCACCCCCATGGCATCCAAGATGCTCATGTCTTTCTGTCTTCAGCTGAAAAGAAATTAAGTTTTTTTGAGGAAAACATTCCAAGATTATTCTCCATATAATGGACTTCAATGGTCCCTGACGGATTGAAGATTAAAAATGTATTTCAGTGCAGCTTCAAAGGGCTCTACACGATCCCAGCCAAGGAATAAGGGTCTTATTGGTCCCTTTATCGGCCATTTAAAAAAAAAAAAAAGCAAATTTATATACTTTTGAACCGAAACTGCATGAGAGTGTCTACGTCTCGGTCCTGACCGCATCACTGTCTTTGATGGGTGTTTTTAGGGAATATGTGCATTTATTCACATGCGATAGGATTAGCTACTCATGTGCTGGACTGTCATGATTTGGCTAATGCAGGACAACTGAATGATGTGCATCAGAGGGGATTTAGAAGTGCACTACACGTAGTCATAGCGAGAATTTACAAGAGCAGCTGTGGCCATTTGTAATTTTTATGGGAATGGTTTCCGGTGTCATCCGAGTCCAGCTATTTTTAGCTGTATAAAACAGCTCGTTTGGCTGCTTGATATTGAAAATTGGTGTGTCTTACCATACTAGTTTAATGTATTATCTTAATTCTGACACACTGGTTTGTAGTGCAAACAGTTTTACAGTTTACTGCACGTTGTTATAAAGCATCGTCAGTTTGCACATAAAGCTTGAGAACAATGCTACATGACAAACTCAACATTTAATATCCCTTACAGTAACTGGTATATATAATCAACTTTATTAGTACACTGTAGTTAGCTAACTAACAATGACTATTTGTATTTTTATTAACTAACATTAATAAAGATTCATAAATGCGGTAGCAAATGTATTGCTCATTGATAGTACATGCTAGTTAATGCATTAACTAAGGAAGGTTATTGTAAAGTTTTTCCCAATAATTTACCATAGTAATAGTATCAGATAAAACACTATAGTGATACAGTTATTTTGATGTGACTGGTGTCTAACACCAATAACTAGTAACTATGATATTTTATCCGAAACTATGGTTACCACAGAAAATATTTGTAGGGAGCATATTGAACATCCTCTAATAACTACAAAAATGTTTTAGTTGAAAAATATACATTATCACTGATCAAATGTTTACAGATAATATTGTAAATGAACTTTGAATCGACCTCTCTGAACGCTTGTGCAAGTCATTGAAAAGACTGATAAAATATGGTGAGATCAATGATGTTGCTTGAGCAACAGTATTTCTTTTTATTAAAATAACAGCTGCCCCAGAAAACTTCTATTTTATCTTGTTTGCTGAAGATATTATCCAAGCATATGACTTTTTTTGACCCTTGTATTCAACTTGAAAAGCAAATATAATCGTGAAAATCCAGGACAGGAGGAAAATGGCGTTGGTCCAGCAGGTCCATCAGCCTTTCATATAAGCTGTTAATGCACAGATGATGAGATGTTTTTATACCTCACACAAATGCAAGAAACCTTTGATTCCGTTATTGGAAGAAAACACAAAAACATAGTTTAAAAACTCAAAAACTTATTAATAAGACAATACATACTGTCAGGGATATGGACCTGTCTGTGTGTGTTTTTCTCCCCATGTGTGCCGTGACCTAGTTTTCTCCCTTGTCTTATTGCTTCATTTGATTTGCCTGTGTTCGTTAATTATCCCTCATTAAGTTTAGTATTTAAAGTGTAGTCTGCCCCATGTTTCCTTGTCGGGTCTTGAACGTTGTGATGTGCTACGTGTGTCTTGTGACCCTTGTTTTGGACTATTAAAGACTGCTGTTTGTGATATTCCCTTGTCTCCGTGTTCCTCGCTCCTCACAGTAGGCAATCGTGACACATACTGGGTTTTTATGTTTATATGTTAATTTTGAACCAGAAGTTCACTTATTTTTGATGTAAGGCAAACTGAACATATACGAGTCATGATTATGAAAGAGGCTGCTCTCTGTGTGTGAATAAGGTAAACTGAGTAAACTGGGTGTAATGACTCAAAGCGACTGTAAGTTATCAATTTATTAGCAATTGGTTGACATTTGGCAAATTATAAGATGACATTTACCATGTATGGACAGCAGAAACTGATTATTCCCACACGTTCTTCTGACAGAAGAAAACTGCCTGTAGGAGTTCCATAAATATATAACTTAAAACATTCAGAACATAAGATAAAGATTATTTGAACGCTACACTCTTAAAAATAAAGGTGCTTCACGATGCCATAGAAGAACCTTTTTGTCTAAATGGTTCCATAAAGAACCTTTAATATCTGAAGAACCTTTCTGTTTCACAAAAAGTTCTTTGGGGCGAAAGAAGGTTCTTCAGATTATAAAAAGGTAAGAAAGAGATGGTTCTTTAAAGAACCTTTGGCTGAATGGTTCTTTGTGGAACCAAAAATGGTTCTTCTATGGCATCGCTTGAAGAACCTTTTGAAGCACCTTTATTTTTAAGAGTGTAGAATTTGCACACTTATTCATTTAAAAAGCTTTTCAGTGCACTTACCCCACAGTCAACAGCAGTCTGGAGGTCTCTGCAGCTGTACATTGGTCCAAGGCTACAGGGGGCAGCAGCAATGACAGGCTTCCTCTCACCAGAAACACACAAATTTGCCCTCTAAATGGTCAAAGAAAAGAGAAAAATATCTCATTTGAACATTTCAAACTATTAAGTTCATTTAACCATATCATATTTGTTAGAAACTCAATTGAAGTTTATAAAATGTATTCAGTTTTTGTGAAGAGTCATATGAATGGTGTACACTCGCATGATATGAAGACTGTACTCATTACCACGGTAATGTTTTCCACTCAATTATGTCGTAATAACAAGATCCTATGTCATTAAAATTACTTTTTTCCCCCCTTAAAACTGTTTTTTCACAAAAATGACATATTTTGTCATAAAAACAATGTTTTTCTCGTTATAACAAGATATTATATGATTAAAAAAAGACTGTTTGTACATGATGTGGTAAGCCTATACCTACTGATCTATAGGCCTATTCAAGAATATAGGCTATATCAGTGCTTTACACCAGTGGTTCCCAACCCTGGTCTTGGAGGTACCCCAACACTGCACATTTTGCATGTCTCCTTAATCAAACACACCTGATTCAGGTAATCAGCTCATTAGTAGAAACTCCAAGACCTGAAACTGGTGCGTCAGAGAAAGGAGACAGTGTTGAGGTGCCTCCAGGACCAGGGTTGGGAACCACTGCTTTACACAACAGATTTCAGGTAAACAAATTGGTGTGCTCACATTTATCTTTGGACAGCAAATTTTTGCAGGTGAAATCATTTTAGTAGGAATCCATGCGATCAGGAAATTCATGTGAGGGTGAAAGATTTCCTCACGCACATTTCACATTGGATTCAAGCTGGTCAATCAAATTCACCAAGCTGACCAACTAAGCCTGAAAACCTGCTTGGTTTAAACTTTAAAGTGGCATCTGGTTGAGTTGTGCTTCGTAAACTGCTAAATAATTGACAATGAACAACAGACCTTTTTTAACTTCTCTATTTTGGATAAAAAATAAATAAATAAATAAAAGAACAATGATAAATGTGACCCCACGTTAACATTTCTTAAAAAGACAGTTCACCCAAAAATTTAAATTTGCTGTTAATTTATTCACCCTCAGGTCATCCAAGATGTAGGTTACTTTTTATCTTGAGTAGAACAGTAAAGAAGATTTTTAGCTGAAACCGTGCTCCTTGGTGATTCAAAAAAAGCAAGTCAGCAGCTGCCCGTTTTTGAAAATAAAAAAAGCATATCAAGGAACACTAAATTAATACCCGTAGCTCCTGACTATATATTGAGGTCTTATGAAGTGAAATGATTGGTCTGTGCAAGAAACTGAACGTTATTTACAACATTATTGCCTGAAATCCAGAGCCTTGGGCAAACGGGTAAATCTGATTCTTTTCTGTGACAGTTTGTTTTAATGAACTGGTTCAGTTCACTATACATAATCACACAATGACGTAACATATACACAATTATATTATTAAAACACCCAACAATGATGTGAAACGTGGATGTTTTACATGTCTAAAGCATATAAAGTGAATAAACTCAGTTCAGACTGTCGGAGGAACCAGAGCCCTGAATGAGTATAGCAAAAACTAGCATCATAGGGTATGATGGCTGAGTGTTTTGGCTCATTTCGAGTTGGAGTGACTGTCTGGCATGTCTGAAAGTGAGTTTTGATTTAGTAACTTGTAGATCTGTGCTGTTTCAGACGGTTCAGTCCAATTTGGTGAACTTGTTCATCTAGTTCATTAAAAAGAACCGGCTCAAAAAAAATTATTCGTTCATGAACCGGACATCATTCCGGACTGCTTCAGAAGACCTCAGCATATTGTCAAGAGCCATGGGTATTCCACAGGTGTTTTTACCTTACAAATGTCCAGCGCCGCCTGCTGTTTGCTCAGAAGCACACGGAGCTGGTTCCCATGACGCTGCACGTAAGTCTCACACTAGATGAGATGTAGAAATTATAGTAAACTTGCAAATTAAGGGCACTTTAAAGTCATTCATTTAAAGGAGCAGAATGATGTGTAACCTTTGGCATAGCACTGGGGTGCAGCTGGCAGACGGTGTCCAGGAATGAAGCAGCCTGGTGCTCGGTGGCATTGGGGCCCAGATGAACATGAGTCAGAACCGCCAATGTAAGGCAAGAATCACAATCAGAAAGTGCCACAGCTGCTGTTCGATAAAGAGAGCGGGATGAAGAAACAGGATGAGAGGTAAAATAATTTGTTTATAGGGAAACAAAATAACAAAATAATGAATATTTTTGTGAATTGTTCCTTTCATAATGTTACAGAATTGTTAATTCAAAGGTAAAAATGTAACCCAATAACCCAAAGTCTGAACTCTAACCATTGACAGGATGCTCCCATATTTCACAAAAACGAAGCAGAGTGCATATGAAGTTAGGAGAAGTGTTATTCAGTAGCATGTCAACCAACAGTTGGACGTATTTTTCAACCATCTTATTGCACTGTGGCTGAAACAGAGAAGGAAACTCACTGCACAAACTCTCCAGCAGTGCAGTTATGATGCTCTGTAGGGTACAAAACCACAAACACTTAACACTTTTAACTTACTAGTTAAATGAAATTCCTGGTGAAAAAGAAGAGCGCTTTAGCATGTTTTTAAAAAGAGTAGTTATTATGGAAATAATATCCTTTAATATAATATACTTAAGTGCAATTTAAATATTCAGTTCAGTTGTTGCCTTAAATTGATAAATAAGTTTGGTTGTATAAGTCATTTCAACTTAAACTGGCTAAAACAATTTAGTTGAATTTGCTCAGCTTATTTTGATGAGTTAAAGTATATATAGACATATCATTTTTTTTTTTACAGTGTGTGAGCTTAATGTAATGATTTTTGACATAACTGAATGTTAAATGCAATTTAATGAAATGTATTATAATTTAAATTCATATTAATTGCAATTAGCTGAATTTTAGAGTGCTCTTTTGACCCACTTAAGTAGGACTTAAGTACATTTTATATGTAATTTTATGCCTATTGTGTTTGAAATACTACTGACAAGCATATGTTAAACTAACATATACTGTAATGTCATTGCATTAGTATTGAAATATATTTGTAATTATACCATTGTCATGATTAAGTTGCAATTCAGTACATTTAAAATATATTAACTTTAAATGTAATATTGAATATCACACTACAGTTAAAATTATAATCAAGTACTATACATGTGCTTTAGTATGTCAGTCAACACTTCAAAAGAAGTGTACTTCTTTAAAGCATGACAAAAGATTATTAAAAATGATTTAGAATATAATTTAAAGTAAAACATAATCTGGCATTATTACAAAATGCACTTTTTAAAAGTGTATTGAAGTTTGTTAAGAAACATAGTCATTAAAGTGTACTTATTAAGTGCACTTAAGTAGCCTTTTATTTTATTAATATTATATTATCTGAAAGTACAGTTTGTTTGTTTTTTTTAAACACTTTAAAGATTTTAAGTACACTACAAGTGCACACTGAATACAATTAAGCACACTTCTTTTTCACAAGGGATAGCAAGCAGTGTATACTACACACTATTGAGTAAGAAGTATGCTATTATTCTGAACTCTGCCCATGTGTAATGTGATTTTTCACCTGAGTCCTCTCTCTGGGAAACAGATACTCAAGTGTGCTCACAACGTATGTGCAAACAGAGCACTGAATGGACGTCTCTATCTGTGTTAGAGAGCAGAGAAACTTAGTCCGCTGTGCAGAACATGCTAACAACAGCATCTAAATCACTTCCTCTACATGTTACCTTCATAGTTGTCACTGGTACAGTTTTTGACATGTGCTTAAGCAACAGATTTCTAATCTTGGTACTGTCCCGTCCTCCACACATTCCAAGAAAAGCACAGATGTCACTGGGTTGCTGAAGTGAGAGATTGATGGGATTAGCAGTAAAATAAACAGCAGTGGTTCTCAACCAAATATGAACCGAAACAATACAATGTCCTATAGATCAAATGCATGTTTTAATCTAACTATATACCGTACCATCATGCTGGAAATGAAGGTGATGGCCAGAGGAAGCATCTTTTCCACCTCAGTGTGGCAGATTTGAGAGATTTGGGGAGGCAACTTATCACACACTTGCTCAAGAGTGGCAGTTAATTTGGCCTAAAAAAAATTAGATGAATGATTGCATTGCATATTACATAACAAAATTGATTTACGGTGGCTCCAAAAACGATTTGGACATCAAATCTTAAAGTATGAATGCTATTACAGTTACAAATATCAAACCAAGTGGCATTTATTTTAAATGAAGATTTTCACTTTTCATGCAAAACATTTTACAAAAACCATAAACAAATAATTTCGACACATTCTACACTCTCAGGAAAAAGTTGTCACTGGGGTGATACCTCTTCAAAAGGCACAACTTTGTACCTAAAGAGTCCATATTGGTACCTTTAAAGGTACACATTAATACCTAAAGTGTACATATTAGTACCTAAAAGGTACAAAAGTGTACCTTTTGAAAAGGTACCACCCCAGTGACAGCTTTTGTACCTTTTTTTTTCTGAGAGTGTAGTTGTTAAACGTTAGCAGATAAATGATGAAATAAGCTGTGAGGTAAAAGGGAGATTTATACATTTAAAATGTAAAAACACCAGTTGGTTGACAGTCAACTCAACAATATTCTGAGAAAAGCTTGTGCAATATGTGTTTACACAGTTGGTTTGATATTTTCTGTCTGTGTAATGCCTAGGTGTGTCTTGAAGGAATATTCTAGGTTTAGTATAACTAAAGCTCAATGAACAGCCTTTGTGACATGATGTCGATTACCACAAAAAAATATTTCAGCAAAAAAACAAAAGCGAAAATCTGGGTTACAATGAGGCACCTACAATGGAAGGGAATGAGTCCAGTTCCTAAGTGTTAAAAAGTATGTATATTGCATATAAATCTGGTTGTAGGTAAGGTAGATAACATACAGAGTCTGTGAAGGACTATATCTGTGGTTGATAAATTGGGCAGGTGAGAAACACGCACCAAAATCATCAGGTTTATGAGTGAGAAGTTCAAAACGAGACACCATAAAAAGATCAGAAGCAATACAGTTCTGCTTTTCAACACAACTTATATGTCTTTTAAATCTTCTTTAAGACATGCTGAAAATCATGCAAATCTGAGATAAAAGAAGTTGGAATCACGTTAAGACTGTCTTCCTTAAAAGCTTTGGCGGTGATTGTAAATTCACTAATGGATGCTGATTTTCAGTGCATTGTTATAAACTAACACTCAGTCTGCAGATAAAGGTAAAGCACTGTATCTCAGACATCATGGGACCATGCATTTTTATTCACTATAACATCTGTCTGTGTGTGTGTGTGAGATCTACCTGGAAGTCTTCACTGGAAAAGAGGTCCTTCAGGAGCTCAAAAATCTGAGTGCAGTCCTGACACATGTCACCCATCTACAGTATACAACATATTGTAGAATATTCAAAGTTTCTATTGCTTTATTTGTAAAAAAAATTTGGTCTTATCAAGTGTTTAATCTTAAAGGTGCAGAAATAAAGAGAAGTGAGACTTGTGGGACTCTTAAAAGTTTGCGGTTGGTGTATTTCAGGTGCTGTGTGAAGGGCTTTGAGGATATGAAAATGACAACTTCTATTTTCTTTAATCAACTGCATCTGTCTTAGAAATAAGAATAATTCTGGATCTGGAATGTGTTTATGACATTTAGCATTATAATTTTTCTTAGCCAGGAGGTCTTTTTTTTTTTAAGAAAGAAACCTAAAGAAAATAAGCCCAGTCCAGCCGGTTTGAAGTGCAGATTTACAGGATCGGTTCGTTTAACAAGTATGTAACAAACGAAACAAAAGCAACATTCCTAAAACTCACCGCATTGTCATCCGCACCCATCAGGACATTCGTCATGCCTGTTCTATCAACAACAGATCTTGTTTTGACTGTTAAAAATAAAGCGTTTTCAAGAAACTCACTGAACTTACATGAAAGATGAAAACGACAGTGCAGGCTATATGTTCAGAATCGCATGCGTTTGGAAAATAATTTACAGCATTACAATATTTCTGTGAGAAATGTGTATAGATGTCAAATGTAAACAAATTCACACTAGTTTTGAGGGAGATATTTGTAGAAAAAAAAGTGTAAATGGCCTTGTTGGCTAAAATCAGGCACACTTTTTAATATAGCTCATGATTATATTTCTTGTCACACACCATTATTCCATATTTGTAATTCAGTAAATATTCACACATTTCATTTACCTGAGCCTAGAAGGGCAGTGAAAAAGAGAAACCCCAGTTTCAAGGCAGTCATGTCTTCAGTCACCGAAGGTCGCAGAACCGCTGTAAAATTCTCAGATTTGGCCCTGTATCTAGTGACAGGAAAGTTCACCTCAAAGAGGAACTACCCTTTATATACGACGCCCCAAAAGCACAACCCAGGCACGATAACATAGAGCCTGTGCAAGCGAGAAAGCTGTAGGCCTACTGTACAAATGCTGTTGCTTAATCACATTATTCGACAAAGAAAGCCAATATTTGTCACATTTCCAGATTTGTAATTCTTGCTTGGGCATGCATTTCTAGTTAAATGGCTCATAGTCAGGATAGAGCCATTCTAAAACACATGGCGGACCATAAAACGGATGAAAAAAATCTCATAGACTTACTCTGATGGAGGGACCTGAGTCATTACTAGAGACCTGGGTCTGCTCTTTAAAACTGAGCATCCAACTAGTAACCACACAGCTTAGCAAATGTATAACAACACATTAAAAACTATTCAGAATACCTTAGCAACTACATAGCAATCCCACAACACCCTTGTAACATAGTGGCAAATCTTGCACAGGCACCACCAAAATAGCATTTGTAATAAAGTGAATATTTAACCAACTGAAAGAATTGAAAAATACTTACTCTTCTGCATAGCTGATGGGCTTCAGAACAAACATTTCATGTTCAGTTTATTCAGTAGTTAAATACTCACATTATGTCAACGATGGGATAATCCTAGTCACATATTGTAACTGATTAATGAATTTTTTTCAAACTCATTTTAATATTAAATTAAATGTTGGCATTGTATAGCAATTATAATAATGATACTGTCACAAAAGAAGATATTTTGAGGAATGTTGGTAACCAAACCGTTGATGGTTTTGACTTAGTATGAAAAAATATACTATGGAAGTCAAGAACTACCATCAACGGTTTGGTTACATTCTTCAAAATATCTTCTTTTGTGTTCAATTGAAGAAAGAATCTCACAGGTTAGCAACAACTTGAGGGTGAGTAAATGATGAATTTTTAACATTATAAAACATCTTTACTGTCACTTTAGATCAG
>NW_015506521.1:147378-148213 GCF_001515645.1 Sinocyclocheilus grahami
AACTATTTCTTTACAGACAATTAGCATGTTGTGTGTATGTTTTGCTTTCTTTGATATTACAGTAAACCATCCCTCACTTGACACTCGTAGTAGGATTTTGTTGGAAATCGCCGTGCCAAAGTCATTGGAGGCGAAGCACTGGTACTCTCCTTCATAATCTTCCGGTTTCCCGCTGCTTCTGATCTCCAGTGTTCCGGAACGACTCCGCATGGTCACCCGTGGGTCCTTCCCCACGTTAAAGAACTTCCCATTCCTCCGCCACTGAAACCTGCACAAACCAGTTACAAATAGAACGTGAGTCAACTTGATGCTGTTTATGTAATAGGTCTTTGTTGGGGCTTTTTAATAAGGGGATTTACACACACATCAAACTGATAACAACACAGACATGAATACCAAACCAAAGATGGCATGAGATGGAAATTCAGCTATTTTCAAAATCAATGAAATGCATGCATGTTACTGATCTAATTTTGAACATTTCATCGGGATCAGCACGTTGACTTTTGATCTCCCGTTGAAATGACATACTTCTCTCTGGTGACTTGTGGTGGACTTCTCCAATCATTTTGTCCTAATAAGCCCATCCTTTCTCTTTAAAAGTCCTCATCCTGATTTTTTTTCTCTCAATAATCCGATTAATTTGGATGCATGTCCGAATTTAAAGAAAAAAATCTGTCGCTACCTCTTTCTTATTGCGACTAAAAAGTGCAATCTACTAACCTACTGAATATTCTGTGAGCGTGAACACTAAACTAAGCGTATTATTATACCACAATGGTTTTGCGGACTGGCCTGAGTGGAAGGTTTTGTAAAGCCCAACAGACCACCAAAC
>NW_015506521.1:148899-158430 GCF_001515645.1 Sinocyclocheilus grahami
AGATATTTGATAATTATTAAATAAAAATATCCTCATTGAGAACTATAGGCCTACTTGCGAACTATGACCAGTTAATAAAGAATAAACAATGAATTGCTATAATCACAACAGTAACGTCTTAAAAGTGAACAATTGGGTTCTTTGTGGAAACTAATTTATGAATTTGATATCCCCCAAATAAGTTGGGTACATTTTAAAATTGTGAATACTCCTCTTACCAAAGGATGGATGCTCTCCGTTTATTTCAAACTTAAAAATAGAATAATAATAAAAATGATAATTCACTTAAAAATTTTAATAATTAGGAAGTGATGCTGACAAGCTCATGATTGAATTAATTCACAATTATGAGCACTGTTTCGTGTCAGTTCAATATGTATCCCACTCCAAAAGACCTACTGGTAAAATATCACTAGTGCTTCACACATATGTATGACTGTACAGTATGTCAGATATAAAATATGTTAAATAACTTATTAATTTACTTGTGAGTAATTACTGAGGGGTTAACGGGGTTTTCACTTTAAAATAATGGTCCAGATCACTAGTAGTTCCTTAGTAGCACTTTAGCTTTAAAGTGAAAAACACCTTAACCACTCAGTAATTACCAAGTAATTTAATAAGTTATTTAACATATTTTATATCTGACACATACAGTGGGTACGGAAAGTATTCAGACCCCCTTAAATTTTTCACTCTTTGTTATATTGCAGCCATTTGCTAAAATCATTTAAGTTAATTTTTTTTCCTCATTAATGTACACACAGCACCCCATATTGACAGAAAAACACAGAATTGTTGACATTTTTGCAGATTTATTAAAAAAGAAAAACTGAAATATCACATGGTCCTAAGTATTCAGACCCTTTGCTCAGTATTTAGTAGAAGCACCCTTTGGATCTAATACAGCCATGAGTCTTTTTGGGAAAGAGGCAACAAGTTTTTCACACCTGGATTTAGGGATCCTCTGCCATTCCTCCTTGCAGATCCTCCCCAGTTCTGTCAGGTTGGATGGTAAACGTTAGTGGACAGCCATTTTTAGGTCTCTCCAGAGATGCTCAATTGGGTTTAAGTCAGGGCTCTGGCTGGGCCATTCAAGAACAGTCACAGAGTTGTTGTGAAGCCACTCCTTCGTTATTTTAGCTGTGTGCTTAGAGTCATTGTCTTGTTGGAAGGTAAACCTTCAGCCCAGTCTGAGGTCCTGAGCACTCTGGAGAAAGTTTTCGTCCAGGATAACCCTGTACTTGGCCGCATTCATCTTTCCCTCGATTGCAACCAGTCGTCCTGTCCCTGCAGCTGAAAAACACCCCCACAGCATGATGCTGCCACCACCATGCTTCACTGTTGGGACTGTATTGGACAGGTGATGAGCAGTGCCTGGTTTTCTCCACACATACCGCTTAGAATTAAGGCCAAAAAGTTATATCTTGGTCTCATCAGACCAGAGAATCTTATTCAGGTGTTTTTTAGCAAACTCCATGCAGGCTTTCATGTGTCTTGCACTGAGGAGAGGCTTCCGTCGGGCCACTCTGCCATAAAGCCCCGACTGGTGGAGGGCTGCAGTGATGGTTGACTTTCTACAACTTTCTCCCATCTCCCGACTGCATCTCTGGAGCTCAGCCACAGTGATCTTTGGGTTCTTCTTTACCTCTCTCACCAAGGCTCTTCGCCCCCGATAGCTCAGTTTGGCCGGACAGCCAGCTCTAGGAAGGGTTCTGGTCATCCCAAACGTCTTCCATTTAAGGAATGGAGGCCACTGTGCTCTTGGGAACCTTAAGTGCAGCAGAAATTTTTTTGTAACCTTGGCCAGATCTGTGCCTTGCCACAATTCTGTCTCTGAGCTCTTCAGGCAGTTCCTTTGACCTCATAATTCTCATTTGCTCTGACATGCACTGTGAGCAGTAAGGTCTTATATAGACAGGTGTGTGGCTTTCCAAATCAAGTCCAATCAGTATAATCAAACACAGCTAGACTCAAATGAAGGTGTAGAACCATCTCAAGGATGAGCAGAAGAAATGGACAGCACCTGAGTTAAATATATGAGCGTCACAGCAAAGGGTCTGAATACTTAGGACCATGTGATATCTCAGTTTTTCTTTTTTAATAAATCTGCAAAAATGTCAACAATTCTGTGTTTTTCTGTCAATATGGGGTGCTGTGTGTACATTAATGAGGAAAAAAAATTAACTTAAATGATTTTAGCAAATGGCTGCAATATAAGCCTTCATTAAGGAAGTGAATTGTTTTTGTCAAGAGAACATCATTATTTATATTCAAGAAAAGTCCTCCCCAGCCTACTGTCACTAAAGGTATAGGTCTTTTGGAGTCGGAGACATACTGAACTGACACAAACTAGAGCTCATAATTGTGAACTATTATTAACATTTTTAAATGAATTATTTTTATTATTATTCTATGTTTTTGTTTGAAATAAATGGAGAGCATCCATCCTTTGGTAAGATAGTAGTCACAATTTCAACTTGTAGCCGACTTATTTGGGGGATATCATATTCATAAATTAGTTTCCACAAAGAACCCAGTTGTTCACTTTTAAGACGTCACTGTTGTGATTAGTAATTAATTGGTTATTCTTTATTAATTGGTCATAATGTGCAAGTAGTTCTCAATGAGGATATATATTTTTTGTAATTATCAAATATCTAATAAGGAACTTTGTCCTAAATTTGTTACTACTTACTGCTTAGTTAATCTTGCTCCTCTATTATTTAATAGTATTAATTTAAGTGTTAAAGTAGTACTACCTATTACTTCCTGCATAGCAACAGACCATATATATATTTATTTATTTATTTTTGTAAATAAAACACAGATAATTGGAGTATGGGTGAATACTGGTAAAGTGGGCCACTTTGTTCAAATTTTTCTTTTCTTTTCATTATTACCTTTTTTTTTTTAAGGTCCAGCTCAATTAATTTGAATTCAGTTCAAAATGTGTTATTTGGAAGGTATATACCAATAAATATAAAAATATTGAGATCATGAGACCAGCTGGTCTGGTAAAGTTGGCCATCTTATAAACAATGATCCCGTATCTTAATTGGAAATTATAAAAACACATTTTTTATGTTTATTAACACATTTGATCAAATATGTTCAACAATGTATTTATTTATTTACAATATTTAAATGTAATATTGTAACACCTTTTTCTGTCTCTTTTCTCTAAACGCAATTTAATTGTGATCATAGTTTAAAGCTGTATACTCTGCATGTATGTTTTGCTTCTCTCATCCTTTTTTCACTCCAGATTTAACCTCATGCCTTACCTTCGTTTCAGCTTTCTTTTTCCTTTCTTACATATCTGACTTGAATTTACTGACTGCACACTTCTGTTTTCAAAAAAATCAATCATGCATGTAAATTATAAAACAATCAGGATGTTAGTTTATTTCATGAATGTGAGTAAAATTACTGAAGGTTCAAGGTGCCTCGCTGTATCTAGCACATTCAGCCAAAGTGGGCAAGCAATATTTAACCACCTTACAAGAAAAACAAAAGATCATGTATTTTTTGCATTTTAATCCATGTCAACTGCAGCAACAAATAATACAAGTGCTGTCATAATAATACGTTTACATGCAGTGATCAACCTTAAGTTAGAAAAGAAAATTCTTGCTACTAATCATGATGAGAAAGTCCTCCTTTGTAGTGTGACCACAACCACCAAGCTAAAACTATTTTATTATTTAAAGAAATAGTGTTCCATTAAATACGGCCATGCTCAGAAAGTGCTTAAACACATTAAGCACAGTACAATCAAGCATAAACGGCCCACTTTATCTGAATTCACCCTATGTTTTACAAGAAAATACCATTTCAGTTTTTCTTCCTCCAATTTTTAAGTTTACTTTAATGTTACTTCCTTTTTCTTTGTAATTGTTTTTAAAACGCAATAGTAATTTCTAAATGTGAAAATAGTTTCCATAGCAATTTTTCCCCGTTGTAGTTACACAGCCAGATTTATTGCCCACATATCAGATTGATGAATTATGCAGTATTATGTTTAAAACAGCATGAAACACAAACGCTGTTTGCATTGCACTGGGCATGAATTTGTGTAACTGCGATTAAGTTGGGTTTCTTAAGAAATACATGGTTGAACAACTGGGACTTATATTAGTTGCATTGTTTTCATATGTTTGGCTAACTTTCAAAGCTTCCACATCATTAAGCACAACAATATAAAACTCAGTGGTATATTTGTTCAGACTTCCTTGAACATTTCCTTATTGAACTTGGTGCACCTTTATTCTATAAGCAGTAAAAATATATATATAAAGTTTTGAAAAAAATAAATAAATCATGGTGTGCCATACAGCAGAGTAAACAAGCAGAGAAAAATCATCTATCACTTTGACCATGGCAACACTAGCCTATATAGAAGCTTGAGCTTAACAGCTTTCATGGAGGTTTTGCACAACAGACAGTTTATGGCTAAAGAAAACTGCGAAAACGTGCTGCACCTTTCGCATTACTGAACTGTCTATAATCATTCAATGACCTGCAGTAAACATTTCCAGTCACCGAATTAGTGATTAGTTTTTAGACCTTCCTGCAAAATTCAGCTCTAGTTCTGATCAAATACACTTGAACCAGCTAATAGATCCTTTTCACAGACTGTGATGACACATTTCCACAGTTACTAACATCGTAAATCTAGCAGTTTTTTTTATGTTTTCATTTTTAAAAATATTAATGTACATTTATAACACTATACTTTGGCATTAAATAACAAAAGTATAGCTAATGCTGTGTGAGTGTTTGTATTGAAATGGCTGAGGGAGTGTCAATAATTTTGACATCTATCTGACCAATGTAATCAGTCTCACGATTTTTTTCCTCTTTCGGAAAGTCATTATTTGGAAAGAAACATTATCATGGAATTTATTCTTTTGCTATTGGGCAAATTAAATTGCAAAAAATGTATTTGTTGTAGTTTCCGTTTACCACTATAGAAATGTATCCATATGGAGGGTAAAAAGTGCCAAAAGGGAGCACACAATCATAAGCACCATTTAGACTGTAAGCCCCCCGACTGAGCCTGGTTTCTCCCAAGGTTTTTTCTCCATTTCTGTCACCGATGGAGTTTTGGTTCCTTGCCGCTGTCGTCTTCCGATTACACAGACACTATCGGAAGAGAGCTGAACTGGATGATGACATCACTGAATCATCAATGAACTGACTTTAGCTGGAAAAATTACTCTTGTCCTCTTGTATTATTAGGGCCTTTCGCACCGCAGGAACCTTTTCATAGTACCAGAACTAATTGTGGAACTACCCACTTTTTTGAAATTCATTTAATAACATCACATCCACTCAATCTGACACTGCCAGGCTGTATATCTAAAAGATATCCATAAACCATATATTTGAAAGATTTGGAAGAAAGTTAGTTGCTTCAGTTAAATGAAGATAATTATCCAAATTTATTAGTGACCACTGATCTGATCACAAATCCAGATTCTTTTTTAAAACCTAACTGGATCTATTACTGGTCTTATATTAAACTAAGACAATGATTATCTTGGTAAGACTTGTCAACATTAAACATTTCAGCATGAAGGATGTTGGGTAATATGAAGTGTTCCTCCTTCCTTGAAAAAGGAGGTAAAAATCCTGAATTGTTTGTCTTTAAGCTGTACAAAGGTTTCTTCCTTGACTTTTCATAGAAATCCAGCCCATACTTTGTTATTGTAAAGTTTCTCAATCCTAGTTGTAATGGTATTTCCTGCATTAGGTCACTAACAGTTCATTTTTGTATTTTCATGTCATTTCCAACTATTAACTTTCAAATAATAATCTGTTAAGCATTAAAAAAAGCAGTATTGTTAGTTAATGATTTTAATGAAAGCTATTATAAGTGTCTGGGAAAATTTGCTTTGACACCACTTTCCCCTGCTACCAAATATAGAAAGATCACAGAAAGAGAAGTGTTTGAGACAGCAAACCATATAACCACATGCATTACTGGCTGGACTGATGCAATGCAACAATTGGCACTGGAGTACAAGTGAAAAAACATCAATAATTTACCCGGTTTGTTCTTTATTATCTTTCCTGGATAATAAACAGGTTTATCACTTTTTGAAAGGAAGGAAATGCGTTACATATTTCCAAACATTTTTTTGAAGGGCTTTATGATGTGTGTGTGTGTGTGTGTGTGTGACAAACAGCCTACAAACATCCACACAGTGCCAAAATAGCATTATTTTGGAGAAGAGACCATTCTGACATACAGTGGCATTTCCCTAGAAACTTACAAGCGCTATCAAAAAATGCATAAATAACAGCACAGCAGAGAATTTAATATACATGAAATGAGCAGCAAAAGTGTCAAAGAAAAACCAGCGAATATACTGGAAAATATAAAGCAACATATTAAATAATATTTACATATATTGGAAACTAGTGCTTATATATATTTTTTGTTTACTGAAAACAAATATTACAATTTTGTTAAAGGCAACATGGTAGGTGGAAAATAACAAACAGCCTACAAACATCCACACAGTGCCAAAATAGCATTATTTTGGAGAAGAGACCATTCTGACATACAGTGGCATTTCCCTAGAAACTTACAAGCGCTATCAAAAAATAAATAAATAAATAAATGCATAAATAACAGCACAGCAGAGAATTTAATATACATGAAATGAGCAGCAAAAGTGTCAAAGAAAAACCAGGGAATATACTGGAAAATATAAAGCAACATATTAAATAATATTTACATATATTGGAAACTAGTGCTTATATATATATTTTGTTTACTGAAAACAAATATTACAATTTTGTTAAAGGCAACATGGTAGGTGGAAAATAAAATTTGACATGTATAATTTAACTGATTGATGTACTATGTGTAGGCCTACTATATATTAGGGCTGCACGATATATCGTTTTAGCATCGATATCGCGATGTGCGCATCCAGGATAGTCACTCACATCGCAGGATGTGCGATGTTTAGTATACTGATCGGTATATTTATACTGATTGTTTTCTTTGCTCACACACAGACACAGTGTCTACACTGGAATCGACAGCTGTACAGAGATACCCATTTTAAATAAATTTAGTAGCAGAGCTACTGCAAGGGATTTTCAGTGCTGGAAATCCATTTATCCGTTGTTGAAACTTCCGCATCGTCGCAGTGAGCGCAGGTCACAGTCGCTTAGCAACGGCAGACGCCATGAAAGCGCAAGCTCCCAAGTGGTTTGGAAAGAAGGAGAAAGCGGGCGGCTGGCGTTTTCCACGCGTTTTTAGGCGTGACATGTGAACGGCCCTAAAGTCTATCTACACTGGACTTGACAAAGCGACCTTTGCAAATCATTTGAACTTTGTGTCAGTACATCATAAAGAGAACGCGGCATCAGTTTACTGTCGGGGATTTGTCGTGCCGCGCCGCATCCAGTGTAGTCAGTCACACAGCATCACTGATTATAATGGCTTTATAATATTTTATATATATATAATATTTTGTCGCGTCGCGCCGCACCGCTCGCGTCCAGTGTAGACACAGTGTGAGCCACGCAGATGCACGTGAGCACTGAATTCTGTTCACTTCTGCCTCTACTTGTGCCTGAAATACTGTGCTCTGCAAGTATCCTTGTAAACGCAGTTGCTTATGGCTTAGGTGAAGGGAAACATTTGAGAAAGAAAATGGATGTATAACAGTATATTGGTTCACAGCAGTTTAATGTTCCTGAGGCTTTCTGTGTTATGAATGTTAATCAAACAAAACACAAAGAAAAAACTGTTTTGTAGCTTTAACACAGATTTGTTAGATTTAATTTATAGTGAAAACTATGCAGTGTTATTTTACATTTGATTATTCTATTTCTGAAAAATATAAAGCACTGTTTATTTAATTTGTATCTTTCTACACTGGAATCGACAGCTGTACAGAGATACCCATTTTAAATAAATTTAGTAGCAGAGCTACTGCAAGGGATTTTCAGTGCTGGAAATCCATTTATCCGTTGTTGAAACTTCCGCATCGTCGCAGTGAGCGCAGGTCACAGTCGCTTAGCAACGGCAGACGCCATGAAAGCGCAAGCTCCCAAGTGGTTTGGAAAGAAGGAGAAAGCGGGCGGCTGGCGTTTTCCACGCGTTTTTAGGCGTGACATGTGAACGGCCCTAAAGTCTATCTACACTGGACTTGACAAAGCGACCTTTGCAAATCATTTGAACTTTGTGTCAGTACATCATAAAGAGAACGCGGCATCAGTTTACTGTCGGGGATTTGTCGTGCCGCGCCGCATCCAGTGTAGTCAGTCACACAGCATCACTGATTATAATGGCTTTATAATATTTTATATATATATAATATTTTGTCGCGTCGCGCCGCACCGCTCGCGTCCAGTGTAGACACAGTGTGAGCCACGCAGATGCACGTGAGCACTGAATTCTGTTCACTTCTGCCTCTACTTGTGCCTGAAATACTGTGCTCTGCAAGTATCCTTGTAAACGCAGTTGCTTATGGCTTAGGTGAAGGGAAACATTTGAGAAAGAAAATGGATGTATAACAGTATATTGGTTCACAGCAGTTTAATGTTCCTGAGGCTTTCTGTGTTATGAATGTTAATCAAACAAAACACAAAGAAAAAACTGTTTTGTAGCTTTAACACAGATTTGTTAGATTTAATTTATAGTGAAAACTATGCAGTGTTATTTTACATTTGATTATTCAATTTCTGTACCTGAATACTGTTAGACTTACCTGAAAAATTTCATTTGTATCTTTGTTCTGTTATTTATCTATGCTTGTAATTTGTTTATTTCCTATACTGATTTACTCGCCTACAAAATCACCCCAATCATTTATAATTTTTCTCCCCAAATAGAGCTTTTGAAGTCATCCGATTTTTTTTTTCATATCGCAATATAGCCTATATCGCAGAAGAAAAAAAATATCACAATGTGAGATTTTTTCCAATATCGTGCAGCCCTATTATAAATACAAATGTATGGATATATGTCATATATATTTTCCTCATGATTGTGTACATATTTTGCACATACATATTCAAATATATTTATACAATGTAACGGGGGGAAGAATCACACGACAAGGAAATCTTAATAAATGCCCCGGAGTGTGGATTTATTAGTGAGGTGGGTGGTAGGGAGAATGGTCCAGGTAGGTGCTCCGGTGCCGTGAGTGCTCTCTTCCCGTCTTCCCAGTGTAGAGTGTCCGTGCAGTGCTCCTGTGGGGCTGGTCGGTCACGCTGCTGTCTGTGGGAGAAATGAGAGGGCGAGTTAGTGCTTAGTCTCATGGAGAAGTCTCCCAGATGGCAGGGCTTGCGTGGCTTATGTGGCCGCCCCCTGATGAGCTGCAGCTGTGACCGATCAGCCTGTGATGAGGACGGCCAGGTGTTCCTCGCTTGTTGCCAGGGCGACACTGATGAAGCTTCGGGATGCTCGTCACACTCCCCCCCCCCAAGCATCGTCCTGGTCCTGTTGATGATATGAGACAGTAGGGGAGAGATAGGGGGTGGGTGGGGGGGGACCCC